>NW_026100189.1:0-6489 GCF_025091365.1 Daktulosphaira vitifoliae
ATACAAATGGTTGGGTATGTTACCAAATCTGGTCAACGATTATAACAACAAACACGTACACAAAACTATTGGCATGACACCAGCACAAGCCGTTCGGAATCCAGTGCAGTACTCATTAAATTACGAAAAATACCCGATAATATACCAATTAAATTTCGAGTAGGCGACAAAGTGAGAATTAGCAAAACGAAATCCGTGTTTGACAAGGGCTATTTGCCCAACTGGAGCAGTGAACTGTTCACTGTAATCAAGGTCAAACGTACATTGCCGCCAACATATTATTTGGAAGATTACCAGGGAAATCCCATTCAGGGTACGTTTTACACCGAAGAGTTGACTCGCACACAGTATCCGGAGACGTATCTTGTAGAACGAGTGTTGCGTACACGCGGAAATAAGTGTTACGTTAAATGGTTGGGTTTTGGACCGGAACACAACTCATGGATACCGATAACAGATTTCTCACGACAATGATTGTCGATATACAAGGGGTGGTGGCGACCAATCGTTCGTTTGTGATCAACGAAATGTCCGCTATAGATTTGAACTCAATGTCTCTCGCTCACTGGACATTCAAAATGTCAAAATCGTTCGCCGCCGAAGACGATACGAAGATCAACTACTGGGTAAAAAAATATCATCAAGGTTTGGACGCAAATATCGGTGACGTCGAATATTCCGAGTTGCCAAGAATAATGGCACTGCTACGGTGTGAAAGTATCTACGTGAAAGGCGTGCAGAAAAAACAAATATTGCAAAATTATTTACCCGGGCAAAATGTTTACGAAATCGAAGAAGAGTGCCCACCACTACGAAAATTATGTGAAGAATTCCAACCACGTTGTATCAGACATATGAACAACCACAAAATGTGTAGTTTATACAAAGTAATGTGTTTGAAACAGTGGTTAACTGATAGTTCATAATACTTTTATTATTATTATAATTATTTTTTACATATACTTGATGTATTACTTTGTTCAATAAAATAAATTTAACTAATTATATGCTGTTTGTTTATTCTGTCAGTTTGTGTGTGTGTATATATATATATGTAAGTATATAATACATAACCAAATCAATAATTGTAGAACATTTTTATAATTTATTTTATTAAACATTTGCATACATTTAATTCAATAAAATTTAAATACATATAATTTATATGACTACTCTATTATGCGTTATCATACATTGATATATAAATAAATATTATTCGTTGACATTCGAGTTTTGTAGGGAATAATGTCCCCACGCTTTTGTGTACACATCTTTGTATTCACGTTCGTCACCGACCATCGCACGCTTGTCATAGTTGTTGGACAATGCGAGCTTATCAATTTCTACCGTTGAAACGCGGTGATGTTTAGAACGTATTAACGACATTTTCTTTCGTATTTGTTTGAGCCTGTCCCGCAAACAATTTAAATAATCAACCATCTTGATTTCGTGTTTGACTACACCTTGACCCACACCTTTCAATCGTTTCACTTCATCGACGTCTCTCGTAAACACTTGATCACTGTAGTTTTGCAGGGTTGTCAAATATGCATAGACTTTGGGCAATAATGCGATGATTTCTCGCATGTGCATGCCCTTGCATTCGTCAGTAAACGTACCCGGTTGTTTTTTACGTTTATCGGTGTAACACGGGTGGTCGGTTGGATAATTGGATGTATCGAAATATTCGAGCAGGTAATTTTTCAAATCATCGTGAAAACTATTAGTCAAAATTAGGTAGATAAAAGAATCGGTGTCCATGTAACATAACATGAGCCTTTCCGGTCCATATAACGGTAACATAACTTCATAATGGAATTTGTACATTATAGTTTTACTGATATCCAATATTGCCTGCCCGATAAAAATTGGTTTATAAAAATTAATCCTTTCCTTGTACATGTGAACAGCAACTAAATCTTCATTGAATATGGTGCTGTGGCTATACGACGGTTTTGCAGCCAACTTTGACAATTTCTCCGGGTTACATACGAGTTTGATATTTTGGTGTTTTCTAACATTCTCCAAAGTTTTTCCTATAAAGTCAAAAATAATTTAAAAAAATATTTGTATATATATATATTAGGGTGGTCCTTATTTTTCAAACTCAATTTTTTTAAGACAGTACCGTCTAGATTGGTTAAATACTATTAAAATGTAATGTAGGTAAAATTTGGAAGTTATTATTCAACCCCTTCTGGTGCCGCATTAGGGTTGAAATATGGCACTTGATGGTTGTTTTTGCTTTTTTTGTGTTTAACTCGACAACTATTACACTTAGCGCTAAAATGAATAGAATATTAATTATAGAACTTATTATTGCCTACAAAAAAGGTAATTACAATATTTTTCATAAATTCATTATATTTTGAGAAAAATAACTTAACATACACATTTTTCAAAATTTAACATAAATATATTTTTTTAAATATTTTAATATTTTTACTGAGTTTCATTAAAATAAAATTTTTAAAATTCATAAAATTTCATTAAATTTTCATGTAATCTTTTTTTATAAAATTAATATTAAAAAAAAAAAAGCTAAGTAAAAAATTGTATAAAATAACTATATAATAATTTCATGAATATTAACTTGACGCGGTCGCATTGCACTTCCGGCTTTACCGCTGGATGGCGACTGCGACACAGCTACCTCTCCTCGTCCGACAGGTCGCGCGACGCCGAGTGACCGCGGGTGACGCGAACCGGTCCAGGCCGCCGGCTACCATATACTTCATATATTATCGTAGTAAAACTATTGTCTACTTCCTTTTGGAGTTAATATTGTTGTTTAAGTTCTTATATATAATAAGTTAAAATATATGCTATCATACAGTTGAACATAACGGTGTTATTAATTATTATTATTATTAAATTATCACCTAACCACAACATTGGCGCAGTCGAAAAGGAATATTTTTTTTTTTTGCAGACTAAGAAGTTATTAAGGTAAGTGCTAAATAATTAAAGCAATTATTATTTGTAGCACCCTTAATAAAATATTTGCAAAATATAGAACCTACAGCTTTAACTGGCTAAAAGTGTAGTAAGTCCCAGGAAAAGAAATTTTTAAGACTTAATTAGCCATAAGCTTATTAATTTTTGGGGTTAAGGTGTATATAAGCTATATAATTAGAGATAGACTTATTATACAGGAGAATTTCCTAACGTGGTTTGTGCTAAAAATATCTTATAGACAAGTCCACTTCCCGATCACGTGATCAGCGCATTAGCTTATCCCCATTGACCTACTTATCTGTTATTATTAGAATATCAGCACTCAATATGTCAGGTAAGAGCATACTTGAGCTGACGATAAGAGAGTTGCAAGGGGAGCTGTCACGACGGGGTCTCGCTACTGGGGGTTCTAAAGCCGACCTTATGATTCGGCTGGAAGACTTTCTAAGCCAGGAGGAGGGGGTTAACGCGGCAAGCGTCAAATTTCACCCCGAAAAACCAAGTAATCCTCCACCCCAAGATGACGATATCCCTAACGGGAGGCCCGGGCAACCGAAAGATGACGATCGCCGTTCCGAAGACGACCGAGACAGCTGGTCACTGTCATATGACACGTATATGATGTTATGCGGGTACGTCGAGGATAATGCGAAGCGGAACGAGGAGCTAGAAGCAATAGTCGCCCAACAGCGCGAACACATTGCTCAGCTTGAGACAAAGTTGAACGACTTGATAAAGCAAGTCAACTTGTCTGCTTGCGAAGTACAGGGGGTACCTTGCAGTACCAATAGGGGAACTCTGCCGCCACACCACACGCTTAGGCGAGTTATAGCGGACAGACCCGAGAATTCACAACTCCGATCGAAAGGGGGTGAGCAGATGGCCGTCCCAGAAAATTCCGACCGAGCAGTTCGAGAGGACCCCCCATCCCCCCACCGGAGCTTCGGACTGCAAATCAGTTCTCCGGTGAATTACGGGATACTTCGGCGGAACTATACAGTAGAAAACAGTTCTTCGGCGAAAAAATAAATTCGCCCCGTGAAAACGGCCGGTACCCCGGGTTACACCGACCTGGACCCCCCTACGCCGGTGAAAATTCTGTTTTCTTCGGTGGATTAGACCGGATTTCGGAAGAACAGCACCGAAACAGACAATTCTCCGGTGAAAGTTTCTGTTCTTCCGGTGTAAACAAAAATTCTGCCGGTGAAAGTAACCGGACGACCGAGGAACATCACCAGAACATACAGTTCTCCGGTGAAAATTCGAGTTCCTTCGGTCAGAAACACCACATTTTTGTTTCAAACCAAGGAATGACCGGTAATAACGGAGTAGAACGATCTGAAAGTCGTTCCCATCCGGACAATAGGACCAGGGAGCAACGACACGTTACTTTTAACGAAACGTCGTTACTGTCCCACGACAGTCTAACGTTGGCGCGTGATTCTCTGCCGGAGTTTTCCGGAAAGAAACAAGAGGACCCCAACGCTTTCATCGAAGAGGCTGAAATGGTCCTAACCGAAGCGAACGTACCACACCAGAAGTGGGTACGTGTACTGTCCCCACAGTTAAAAGCAGAGGCAGGTAACTGGTGGGGTACTATACGCTGCTTGAACCCCACATGGACAGTGTTCCGACAACAATTTTTGAGGAGGTTCAATAGCATTGCTATACTTACCCAAGTACGCAATGATCTCCACAGTGCTCACCAAGGCGAACGTCAATCCCTAGGGGAGTTTGTAATGTGGAAGAGCCAGCTAGCCCGTCGTCTCGACTCAAGGCTCACAGAGTACGAGTTGGTCGACCTAATCATAGGGCTTATGCGCAGTGACTATCGGGTCCATGCAAGAGTGAGACGCCCGAGGTCAATGGAAGATCTGCTAGAGCTGGCTAGCGACTTGGACGTTGAGGACCTTTCTCCGGAACGGCGGCCCGAAGAAAAGAAGTATTCCGCGGAAGGGAATAGCTTCAAATGGGCAAATAAGAAACCGCCACCGGAGAAAGAGGTTATTAGACCGGAAAAAAGCCCGTCCGGAGCGGCACGTTGTAAAAACTGCAACCGGACTGGGCACTGGTGGGCGAATTGCCCGGAAAGAAAAACGGCGAGTACGGGAAACGGGAAGAGTTCCGGACGGTTCACGGGAAACCGACCGGACAAGAAAAACTAGCCCGCCCAAAGAACCGTAAGCGCAAGCCCGGTACCGAAGTTTCCGACCAGGAACCCAAAAAGGCACCGGAGAAGCGCAAAAATATGCAGCTCGCCGCTATCGAATCCGGAGAAACGGAGTACACACGGAAGAAACGTACGGCAAAAAGAGAAGTTTCGGAAACACAGGAGAGTAGTGCAAAACGTCCTGACCAAGGAACACAAGCGGCTCTCTCCGAGAACAGTTTGCCGAACAAATCTCTGGAAGACCTGGAACAAGACCAGTTAACACATGAGTTGTTAACAGTTCCACAGTCTTTCCCGTTAAAACTTCCGAAGGAGTTGACTCCTATCACTGGTATTGCGCGGAACCGAAGGAAATCTGATACGGACTCACTTTATGACCTCAGGGTCCGAGCCGCAGATTTATTTACCGGAGAAAACTTTCCTAGCAAACAGGGTTATTGTTCAGCGTCCGACCAGGACCCAAAATACAATAAGTTACCCGAGAAAAAGCTGGTGAAAGAAATCTCACAAGGTAATATTACCTCTTCTAACCCAAACACGAACGGTAAAAGAGCTACAACTACCGGAGCACCGAAAAAGTACGATGTGCCACTGCCGGCCATTGAACTTAAGTTTCCGACTAAAGTTACCACAACTTCTAGTAAGAGCCATTACGGCTCTACTAGATTCACAAGCAACTGGATCTTATGTTTTACCGTGGGTAGCACATGAGTTTGGTAAACCAATAAAAGGAGAGCCGAGTATGGTCACATTGGCTGACAGCCGAACTTTGCAAGTTCATGAGTACGCGGAGTTCACAGCACAGGTGTCTGACATTGAAGTTCAATTCAGAGCCGCGGTACTCGACCATCTTATCGGTGACGTGTTACTGGGCCATGACTTCTTGGTGAAACAAGAAGTGGCATGGGACTACCGAGCATGTACAATCCACATGGGTACAGAAAGAAGAGCGACGGTATGCTGGAGAAAACCGACAATCAAACGGGAAACCGAACCGAAGATGGTAATCCCGGAAGGGGAGTTTCCGGAAGATGTCCGGTTAATATTACTCAAGTACCCGAAGGTTTTCTCCGGAGAAGTCGGGAGGACCCGAGTCATTGAACATGACATCCGGTTAAAAGAGAAAACTCCGGCTACTTTAAACGCATATCCTTATAATCGTGAAAAACAGGATACCATCACACGTATGGTGCGAGAAATGGAGGAGNATACACGTATGGTGCGAGAAATGGAGGAGCAAGGTTTTGTAGAACCTAGTACCTCGCCATGGGCAGCTCCCATAGTTCTTGCCAAGAAAAAAGATGGATCCCAGCGATTATGCGTGGATTACCGGAGACTGAATCTCCAAACAGAATCCGACG
>NW_026100190.1:0-800 GCF_025091365.1 Daktulosphaira vitifoliae
GGAGCAAGTAAAAAATTGTTTATTTTGCTCGTTAAATATTTTATAACCATTAATTGACCAATTTTTCGTAAATCAACTCGTATATATTAAAAATCATAGCAATACGTAAATTTAAAGTTTTGGTATTCTAAAAAAATAATTAGTTAACATTTCTTCAAATTAAAAATAATTAATATTATAGAAATCGGCATTAAAATATTTGCCACACTATTTACATGTTACTCAAACACACAGACAAAATATTCAGTATAAGAAAGTTCGAAATAGCTTTTTTTTTACGAAAAAGCTTGCTAGAGGAAAGAAAGACATTAAGTATCAATTATCCTCAAATTACTCCTAATATAAGTAATTGAGACTATAAGTTGAGTAATAAATGGATCAAATTTTTGAATACATACATCTAAAAAGTTAGATTAAATAAATCTCAACTGTTATCTCAAGAGTTGTATTTCGTTCCTATACCCCTTCAATAATATGATATAAAATTTCATCAAGGTAATAAAAAAAAAATAATAATCACATATTATATTACCTTATTTTGGCAATACAAAATTTAGTGGCCAACAATAAATTAACCGTCTTATTTTATTTATGATTTCTTTATTTATTAGCCAACAATTAATTTTTAGAACCATCACTTATAAATTAAAAGGGTGTCAAATTAATTTTTTTTAAATTACAACATACGTATTAAACATATGAAATAGGAAATAATCTAATTAAGAATATTATTACTCGAACAACTTTTGAACCAGAATTTAAAAATTTATTAACAATTTAAAATGATGACTGGAGATAAA
>NW_026100190.1:1717-6483 GCF_025091365.1 Daktulosphaira vitifoliae
AAGTATATCCAATGAAAGATGTATATAAATACTACTTCTCATGAAAAAATTGTATTGGTCCATACATTTTTTAAAAAGTTATAGCACTTTAAAGTAAAAAATGTCAATTATAAAATTGAGAATTTTCACACAAAAATAGCATTCGGTAGCTGTATTCACCATGAAGACAAGTCCAGAGGTAAAATTTTTTTTTTTCAAATTAAAGTACATTACATTAGCTTTAATTTAAGATATATATAAAAGTGTCAGACCTTCCGGAACATTTTCAAAAGTTAAGTTGAAAAAGTTAATTTTTTGTGAAAAAGTTGTCATTTTAAATCCCCCCCTGTGGGCAGAAAAAAAGTCAAATTTACAAAAAAAATATACCAAATAATAGGTAAAGACATCAAGCATCTATAAAAAAAATCCAAGATAACAACTAAAGAAAAGCTTACAGTACCATTTTGGAGGAACGGCGATGAACAGTAAGGGAAGGCAAGCATAGGATAAAAAAAAACCAGCAGCACAGAACTATCAACACGTCGTGAGTACAACAACAGAAGTGAAAATTTTGTAGCTTTACCAAAGACCGTGCACAATCTAAAATTTACAAATCACATTAATCAATACAGTCACTACCATAATATAATGGGAACATAAAAAAAAAAAAAAGATATAAATATTTCATTTGTTGTACGATTATCAAGTACACATTTTAATAAATAATAACGTCGTTGCCGTTATACTTTCATCGGTAAAGCTATTCATATAAACTACAATTGCTGTTTATGTAATAAGATGAACTTCATTGCACACAATTCGATAAATAAACGCATAACTGAATATAAATAAATATACACGCACGAAAAAATCAAAAACATTTGGATCTTATCGGCCGATGCAGTACACATTACTACATTGTGATCAACAATAAATAAAATACCGACCGACCCAATAATCAAAGTAGGCAAAGTAATTAAATTTATTTCAAATAAAATAAGTCAAAATCAGTTACCCATGTAATACAACCGTTGTCGATCAGAGCCCCAGCACTTTGGGCCAACAGGCCGAGTCGTTATTGAAGCATACCACCAGGGCCGGATTTAAACTTTTGGAAGCCCGGGGCAAATTTTTTTTTGAGACCCCTAACAGTAAAATAATAAAAAAATACTCATTATCGAAGTAGTTAAGGATAAAAGTTTTAAAATTCCCAAACTTGCACTTTATAACTATCTACCTAAAACGTGTTTATTTCAAGTTTGAAACACTACTGTTCATGTAACACAAATTTCAAAATTCATTTAAAGATAGCAATATTACAATAAATTTATTAATCCTTCATAATTTGAAGAGTAAAAATAAATATAATAATCTTACAATTTAATTTATTAAAATTTTTAAATTCAACCTCCATAACAGCTACATTAATTATAAATTATAATAAAAGTTTAATTAAATTTAATACTTTAAAATTTTTATTGGCAGTAGGTAGTACATAGTACAATCAAAATTATTTAAATCAAAAATGTTAAATAAAAATATATTTTTATAAATTTGTAATTTATAAATTTAAACTTTTCTAGATTTTTTTCCTGCAAAGTCTTCTATAATTTCTATATATATTTCTATAATTTCTATATAAATTCTATAATTTCTATAATTAACATTGTCAAGGATAGTATATCTGAGTATACTAGTCTGATCATTTTGGTTATATAAAAACTAGGGACTACCGAATATGTGGTAATAATTGAGCGTTCAATAAAAAGACAGTTAGCAAACAAATATGCACTCCCACGGGTCAATGAACAATTAGATAGATTGTATGGTAATGAATATTTTAAGAAAACTGAATAGTAACAAAACAATATTTTGTCTTAGCCTAATATTATATTGTTGAGGAAGTGATGGAAGGTAGAGTGGAGTCAGAGGGAATCAGACTGGGAGTAGGTAACAAAGTTGCGACTAGAGTGCGCTATATAATTAGTACTAAACTAAACACTTGGAATGAGCATATACGCAAGAATGTAATGTACATTTTTACCAAGATTAATTTATTTATAACCTCCATAACAGCTACATTAATTATAAATTATAATAAAAGTTTAATTAAATTTAATACTTTAAAATTTTTATTGGCAGTAGGTAGTAAATAGTACAATCAAAATTATTTAAATCAAAAATGTTAAATAAAAATATATTTTTATAAATTTGGTACTTTTCTTGATTTTTTTCCTGCAAAGTCTTCTATAATTTCATCAAATGATAAAAAATTTAGTACATCCTTTTCAATGCTCATAATAGATAAAAAATTTAATCGCTATTCATTCATTGAAGTCCTTAATCTATTTTGAATGATTTTCAATCTTGAAAAAGAGCGTTCACTACTACAATTAGTTACCATTATAATGAGATATATGCGTAGTGCAACTTTAACATTTGGAAAAGCTGTTTGAACGTCTTTTTCAATCAATGTCTTGTACATAAAATGCTCATTACTCATTTGTGTTGATTTAGATTTAGAATAAAGTTTCATAAATTCAGCAAAATGAACAATTTCAACACATAAAAATTCATCTAAATATTTTTTGTATACTGTTACAAGTTGTTTAGCAGCTTCTTGCAGTTCTTCATAGCTAAGTTCATATAAACGATCTAAAAACCAAAACGATTACTTCATATACTTTCAATCTCTGATTTATTGAAGTTGACAGTTGGTCATTGACAGGTAGAATACAATTTATTTTAAAATTTTCCGAAGGATTAAGTTCGATACCTGAAGAACTTTTGTAGCCTAAAGGATCTAATCGAACATTGTGTTTAAAGTTTCGTTTTCTAACATTATAATCACAGAGTCTGATGTAACCTTGCCTTTTTCTTCATACACTGGAAACAAATCACGTTGAGCATCAATAAAACACTTGAAAGACTTGACACACACAACAGCATTATTGAGGTCTAATGTAGGAGCTTGAAGGATTTTATTAGTGGCATTAAACCGATCTAGGATTTCGTGCCAAAATATACAATATACACCTGTTTCAAGTAGTCACATTTTTTTGTACAAACCATTTGATTCATGGCGTGTTTTTGGTAGCTCATTTAAGTCCTCAGAAAAACTGAGCAGAGTAGATTTTATTTGAGGATACCCTTGAACTAATGCTTTAGTTGCATCGGTTCGGCATGACCAGCGAGTGGTGGAGATTCGTTTTGGTACAAGCACGTTTGATTTTTTTTCATTTGATTTTAAGTTTTCTGTTAATATATTATAACGATGCGTCAAAGAAGTAAAAAAAACATAAATTTCTTCTAAAAAGTTAAAAAAAGATATGGCGAAAGAACAACATTCAGCAGCAGATTTTCCTACTAAGTTTAAAGAATGGGCAGCACAAGGAACCCACGTAGCTAAACTGTTTTCAGCAATTATTTTGCTTTGAAGACCGTTATATTTCCCACTCATAGCTGACGAATTGTCATAAGATTGACATCGACAATTTTTTATGTTTAAATTACATTCTTTAAAAAATTTCATTATACCATCAAACATTTCTTGAGCCTTATGTCCTTGATTTGGCAAAAACTTTAAAAATCTTTCAACAGGATTAGAGCCTTCCATAAATCGAAAAAAGATGGTTAGTTGATCCACATGACCTTCGTCAATCGATGAATCTATAGATAGGAATAGTACTTTGATTTTTTTATGCGCAAAATTATGGTGTTAAATACTTGATATCCCATACATATTATTAGTTCTTCACAAATAGTTGAGGATAAATAATTAGTATTACCACTTCCACAATTACCGGTTTCTTGAATATGTTTTTTTAAAAACTCGTCATATTCGGCAATAAGTTCTAGCAAACCAAGATAGTTCCCATTACTTTGAGATCCAATAGTCTCATTATCTCCTCGTAAAGCCAATCCACACTTGCATAAAAACTTAATAACACTAACAAGTCTCGTCATAACCTTTTTCCAATAAAATTTTTCTTCACCCATTTGTTTTTCAAGTTCAGCATCAATACGACCTAGAATAACTGAACGATCTTTAAACGCTATAAATGCATTGAGATGATTCTTTGAAGTCTCATGCTCGAGAAGTCGTTCGTTAGAATTTTTCCAGTTGAAAAATCCTTCTGTGTTAAACTGTGTACACGATGTAGTTGAAGACCTTAATTTACATATTGAACAGAAAAGGCGACCTTTGGAAGGAGAAAACCATAACCATGATCGTTCAATGAAGTCATCATTTTTACATTTTCGCTTAAACATTCCAGTGTTACACTTACGAGTCCATTTACCAGTACTATTTTTTTGCACCAAAGATTTTTTTTTAATTAGCTCTTCATTGCAATTTTGTAAATGTATAATACCTTTGTTAATCCAATAATACAAAATTAAATTTTACAAAATGTAAACTGTACATAAGGATTAAAAATATCAAAATTTAAAAAAAGTAGCCTGACTGATACTTAAGTGACATGATGCTGAATTCAGATTTGTTCTCAAAATTCTTATCACATCAGTAGTTTCATCGTACTGTTGTAACAAAAATGGGTTGTTTTTAACTAAAAAGCTGTCGGTATCCAGCTGCCTAAAAAAAAATTTAACATTTGATTTATAGCACCGTACAATTTTGTTAATCTTTTAATATATAAACTATATATAGTTAATATACACCCAGAGAAAAACCTCGATCTATATAATAAATTTGATAAATATATCATTACTATTGAATCAATGATATATTTATCAATATGATATTTTTTTTTCTTGTCTTGAACAAT
>NW_026100191.1:0-3211 GCF_025091365.1 Daktulosphaira vitifoliae
GGGAACAAGGGAATTTTTTTCAATTTTTGAGGGTAATGTCTTCGACTAGATACGATGTGTGATCTTTTGACGTATCATTCAAAGAAATCGGTTCGGTGAGAGCTTAGAAAAAGTGGTAACAGACACAAAAAAAAACACATCTTAGTAAAACCAATACCTTCTCAGCTTCGCATCGAAACTAATATAAGTTATTACTTAAAAGATTATATTTGTTATATATACGTGAATTAACAAAAAGACTTTTTAAATCTTTTTTAAACAATAGGTCTCAGCAAGTTAAAATTGATGACGTTTTTGTTAGAGCCAGTGAGAAAAATAAAATATTAAATACTCTATATGCTTTATTTTGTAAAAACAAATTAAAATGAAATCTACTCAAGTCAAAATATGTATGTTTTGAATTGAATATTGTTTGAGACTCACATAAAAGTAGATTACTAGTCTATTTTTTAAATGTAATACTTCAAATATATTTGTGATAGTAAATGTATTTTACTCGAAAATGTTAAAAAATTAAAATATCTAAGTTTATTTTTAGATTTAAATATTCCATTTAAGACATTTTAATTATAAAAATAATTTGTTTTGTACATTATTTATTAACATAACTCATACATTATGTATGAGTTATGTCAAAAAATATGGAAAGATGAAGAATTTCCAGAAGAATGGAACGACGGCATCGTTATACCACTAAAGAAGAAAGGTAATAAACTTAATTGTAACAACTACAGAGGAATATCACTACTGAAAACGCCATATAAGGTGTTCTTAAAGATATTACTAAAAAGACTACAAACCTTTGCAGAGAAATATATAGAGGAGTACCAATATGAGTTCCAAATAAATAAATCGACAATAAATTATCTACTGGTGATTGGATAGGTTATAGGAAAAAGTTTGAACACAACAAAACGTATTGTAGGTATTTGTCGACTTCAAAAAAGCCTATGACATTATTCATCGGAAAAGCCTTTATAGTCTAATATACGAATTCGGAATCACAAGTAAGCTTATTACCCTGACAAAAGTATGCATTAACAATACAAAATATCAAGTAAGAGTCAATAACGCACTATCCCAAGAATTCCAAGTTTTCTCTTTCACCGCTACTGTTTAATATTGTAATAGAGAAAGTTATACGGAATATACAGTGGTATAATTGTGCCATCGACATCGGCACAAAGAAGATTAGTATTTTGCAGATGATTTGAATATAATTGTTGACGATAGGGAGAGTGTGGTGCAGAGCACCTCATCTTTCATCAGCGAAGGAAAAGTCAGAGGGCTGAATGTAAATGATAATAAAACCAAAGTAATAGATCTGTCACTAAACAGCCAGGACGACAATGTAGTGTTTCAAAAACATATATTTGAAAAACTACAACACTTTACATAGCTGGGGGCATATCAATATAATTACTTACGGAAACGTTTTATTTATAAGTAATATGATTTCCTTATATATCATCAACGATTAATATTCATATTTAAATAATTAGTTGTACAATAAAAAACTTTTGTATAATTGTCATAATCAATTTTATCAAAATATATGTATTAAATATATTATAACTAAACTTCATAACATTTTCAGAGATATTAAGATTTGTTGAATTAAACGTTATGAAAATATAGCAGAATTTGTAACATCTTTTAAAGTTCGAATAAATATAATAATAGTTTAATATACAAATGTAAATCTAATTTTACCTTGATTATGGTGTTTTATTACTTTACAACAAAAATCGTATATTTATATTAGTATGGAACTTTGATAAAATGTGTAATAAAAACATAAATAAATAAATAACTAATATGCATTTTACTAGTTTAGAATTCTATCAAATATTTTTTTATTTATCTGGAAGAACAATACTATTTAAATTAATATTTATTTATGTAAATTACTTACGATAACGATGCATTATAAAATAATACGATTTCTATGTGTAATATCTACGACAGAATTTTACATTTAAAAGATTCTAATAACTCTATATATTTTATAACAAATATTATTTAAATAACTTACCCTTATTTTTATTGAGTAAATTTGATAAAGAGTGTCGGTGTGACCAAGTCGGTAACACGACGGTGATTGATACGCGCTGTCTCGAGTTCGCAACTAGGTCACGAGCGGCTTCATTTGCCGAGCAAGAGATCAGTTCGGTAATTAGAGTCGTCATCCCTCTCTCTAGCAATGGACTAACAATCCGTCCCAGAGTATCAATGGTTTAGAAACCTCCTCCATCGAGGAAGACCGTTATGGTTCTTAATGGTTTAAAAAGTGATAAAATATATATATATTATTGAGCAAGTATTTTTTTTATCTGAGAAAATAAATTTTATTGAAAGATCGACACCAATATTTTATAAAACTTCATCTGGTCTTGCCAAAATAAGATTCAAAAATATTTATATCTATTTAGAAATTTATCAGGGCGGTATTTTGATACCCCAATGTTTTCCGGCGCTGGATCCTTGAAAAGTTGCAAAACGATATTCACTAACACAAAAATTCAACTCCAAAAATACCTCCCTTAAATTTCTTTGCGCTATCCACCGCTCGATGTTCGTTAGAACAAAGGCATTAGCAACAAGACTACTGCATCGGCGTAGCCAATATTTTTTCCATGTAAGGGGGTTAATAATTTAATTACCAATTGGTAGTCTCTCATAGTCTGTCGATACCGAGGTCTCAGTTCTTGGTTAGTTCAGAAATGCAAGATAAAGGACATACGTTACTTGGCTTCCCAAAATTTTTTAATTGCTTTATAGCATAAATATAATATATATGTATACATAAAATGTCTAAGAATACTTAAGTGAATTCATTGAAAATAACAAAAATAACATATATGAATAAGATGAAAATTTTTGTAGTGGCGTATTTAGAAATTATTTCATAAGATTCCTAAGGTTTAAATAATTTTCAACGTGAATAATAAAGGAGAGCTTCTTCTCTATTTAACTATATCAATATTAAATTTATAATATTTTAGTATAATTGCAATTAATTTACCGTTAACCCCTAAATTTCTCCTAAAGTTATAAAAACTTTGAAGAAAAATATTTTTAATTGATTTTATTCAATGATAAGTATTTCTCTATTTTTGATAAGGGTGCCAATTTTATTTTTTTAATTACAACATACATATTTAACTAGCGATTCTAGCCATTCAATTTCTATTAAACTAATCATTTTTTT
>NW_026100191.1:3485-6481 GCF_025091365.1 Daktulosphaira vitifoliae
ATTTTTTACTTTAAAGTGCTATAACTTTTTAAAAAATGTATGGATCAATACAATTTTTTCATGAGAAGTAGTATTTATATACATCTTTCATTGGATATACTTTTTTTTTAAATCAGACCATTTCCCTATATATGGGGGGGCTTAAAATATAAAAAATGCATATATAAAGTAGAAGTTTTTCAACATAACTTTTGAAAATGTTCCGGAAGGTCTGACACTTTTATATATATCTTAAATTAAAGGTAATGTAATGTACTTTAATTTGAAAAAAAAAAATTTGACCTCTGGACTTGTCTTCATGGTGAAAGTTGACATCAAAGTTAATAAAAAATTACGATTTTTGTAAAATAATTTTTTTTTATATTTTTAACTTAATAATGCTCTAACTTTTTCAAAAATGAACATATCAATATAATTTTTTTTTATATAGATGCTTGATGTCTTTACTTATCATTTGGTATATTTTTTTTGTAAATCTGACACTTAATCTGCCCACAGGGGGGGATTTAAAATGACAACTTTTTCACAAAAAATTAACTTTTTCAACTTAACTTTTGAAAATGTTCCGGAAGGTCTGACACTTTTATATATATCTTAAATTAAAGCTAATGTAATGTACTTTAATTTGAAAAAAAAAAATTTGAGCTCTGGACTTGTCTTCATGGTGAAAACGGCTACCGAATGCTATTTTTGTGTGAAAATTCTCGATTTTATTATTTATATTATTTACTTTAAAGTGCTATAACTTTTTAAAAAATGTATGGATCAATACAATTTTTTCATGATNATAACTTATTGAAAAGTTTATGGATCCACACAATTTTTTTATGAGAAATAATATTTTTTAATAAACCCTTTTTCATTCGACATACTTTATCTTAATCAGGATATTAATAAGAAACCAGCAGATCAAGTAGTTTTTGGAATAAAACACCAATTTTTTTAAAATTAATCACTATCTAAAGATTTGCATCGAAGCGTTTATTTTTGAAAGTGATTTTAATCACTGTCAGATATCATTATACTTGATCCAACTATACCACGTCACAACTGTGCCGCGACCCCCCTGTGCTGGGTTTTTTTACTTTAAAGTGCTATAACTTTTTTCTTTTGTCAATTACATATATATCTATATTTATCTATCATATTAACACTGTTTGTCATTTATCTATGTTATCTACCTTGTTTTTTTGCTCTGAATTTCATGAGAGTAAACGGGTTAAACAAGTTAGGGACACAAACAAACGTAAACACAGCGACACTGACAATTGTAATCAACATATCTTTATGCATACATTCTATATGTATAAATATATATGTGTGCGCGCGCATTGTGTCATATTTTAGTGATCATAAGACGACAATAAAAATGATTAAAGTTGATAATCTTCTTCGTCTTCCTGGTCTTAATCCCAACTACTTAGGGTCGGCCTTTTTATCATTAAAGATGATAATAATGACGAAAATAATTCAACTATCCAGAAAATGTAACGTGTAAAAATGAATAAGGAGCTGATTTTATAAAAAATAATTATTCTTATATAACATACACCGATTCAATTAAGTCTGCCATTTTTAAGTTTTATTTTAATTTAAACCAGTAATCAATATTAAGTAGTACAAGTTTTCACTTCTGTCTACCGCCTCAAGACGGTAATTTAGGTTTTTTTAAATATTAAACAAAATAAATATTTATTATAGATAAAGAAGACCGTATATTACAAAGACAGGCGTGCGACGCATAACTAAAATCGCAACTGACTAGAACAAAATTACACAATATAATTCAAGGTTAAAATAAAGAAATAAAGTAGACAACATTATGTGGTACATAATATAGATAGATGACAAACAGCATTACATAAAATACAAAAAATATCATATAAATATTTAATATTTTAATATTCTTACTAAGGAATTCAAATTTTGAGGAATTTCACCAATCGTTCAATTGATTGATTTTTATTTTGTACTTTAAAAAAATCTTATAACCTCTTTATCTTTTTAACATTTTAATTTTTTTTTTTTGNCTTTATCTTTTTAACATATTAATTTTTTTTTTGAGGTGAACTACAATTTGATCTTTAATCAGTTCGATAACTGGTATACGATTACCTTTGTGACTCATTTTTATTCGTATTTTATATTTTTCCAAATTTTCTATTGGCACATAATCACCAAATGTTATATTTGGATGACGAACACAATATTTGTACGATTTGCTTACCACATTCATTGAAATTTTTGAAATACACTATTGAAACAAATCTAAAAATAATAGTTAGCATTTTACACTCATACACTCCAGTAGCTAGAGGCAGTACCTAATTTTGGAATAACTTAATGGACATTTCGTATCAAACTAATATATAGGAATCCTAAAGCATTTTAAAAGTATAAGTCCCACACAATAGTGTATGAGGGATACAACCAGGAAATATTTTCTTAGTATTAAAACTCACGTTTTTAAATAAAACATGATTTTTTTCTTATATATAAAATAAACTCTTCTTGAGTATACTTTCCTATTATCATGTTTTCCTTAAGCTTTTAATAATACTTTCTTCATTAAAAATAATGTTCATATATTTTTTTTTAAATAATCCTTTCAAAAAAGTAACTCTTAATTTTTTACTAGTGGCCCAATAACTTTTGAGTGCTTATTCTAATTTTTAAAAATTTATTTTCAATGAGAATATCTCGAAACTTCTTCTAGTGTATACTATCTTTGAAAAATAAAATTTAATACCAATGTGCTTTTTCAAAAACTGTTTGTAAATATTCAANTACCAATGTGCTTTTTCAAAAACTGTTTGTAAATATTCAATAAATACGTTTTTTATCCTTGTTATATAAATCACTCCATCCTTGCCACATATAATTCTTAATACTCGACCTAATCGACAATCGAAAGGACTGAGATTTTCTTCTTTTTTATAAAGACAATAGTGGGACGGTGTGGCCGAGTCGGTAACGCGGCAGTGCTTGACACGCAC
>NW_026100192.1:0-1290 GCF_025091365.1 Daktulosphaira vitifoliae
TAGTAATAAATTTTCTTAAAGTACAAAATGTGACATGCTGCTTATAGAATTATTAGACAATCTAATTTTTTCTTATGCGAACTTTTATGATTATAAATTATTTAAAATTCCTTTATTTAATTGCAAATAATTTTTTATTGTATTAATTCAGAGCTCATATATTAAAACTGATACAATAGGTAAATCTCATAATATGAGACAAATCTGTTAAAAATTTACTATTATAAAAGTGGGTTCGAAGTACAGTGGGAATGTGACATTTTTGGGACAAATATAGATGATATTGGATAGTGATTAAAATCACTATCATAAAAAACAGTGCCATGCAATTTGTAGATAGTGTTGAAATTTAAGTAATTAGTAGATTATTCCAAAAGCAACTCTTATTTTCTTAACTATAATTTGATTGATGTTCTTTGAATTATAAGTAGAACAATTTTTTAGCTTCGATGCGAAGCTAAGAAGGTATTGGTTTTACTAAGATGTGTTTTTTTTTTTGTGTCTGTTACCACTTTTTTTCAGCTCTCACCGAACCGATTTCTTTCAATGATACGTCAAATGATCACAAATCGTATCTAGTCGAAGACATTACCCTTAAAAATTGAAAAAAATTCCCTCGTTCCCCGCAAATGGGGGAAATATCCAAAAAAATTACAAATTTAAAAATCGCTAATTTTCGAAATTTTTTCACTTTTTTTTTGAAACACTTCCATAACTTTTTCAAAAATCAACAAATCAACATAATATTTTTTTATGCTAAAACCTTAGATATTTATCTTTCATTTGATATCATTTTTTTGAAAATCTATCACTTAACCTGCTCATTGGGGGGGATTTAAAATAGCAACTTTTTTACAAAAATTAACTTTTTCAACTTAATTTTTGAAAATGTTCCGGAAATACTGCGTCCTTTAAACATATATCAAATTAAAGCTTATTTTATGTACTATAAAATGAAAAAAAAAATTTTGTCCCGACACTTTTTCTTCTACATTTAAACGGCTGCCGTAGTTAAAAAAACACTATTTTTGTGTTAAAATTTTCGATTTTCGATTTTAAATTTTCAACTTAAAAATGCTATAACTTTTTGAAAAATGTATATATCAGCGCAATTTTTTTTTTTTAAATACATTATAACTACATCTTTCATTTGACATACTTTTTATTAAAATTAGACAATTTCCCCTTATATAGTTCAAAACTTGAAATATTGTAAAAAAAATAGATCCTTTTCAACTGAACTTTTGAAAATGTTCCGGAAATACTGCGTCCTTTAAACATATATCAAAT
>NW_026100192.1:1779-2000 GCF_025091365.1 Daktulosphaira vitifoliae
GGACTTTATTTTATCTTCTCGGTGAAAATGGCTACCAAATGCAATTATTGTGTGAAAATTCTCGATTTTATTTTTTACATTTTTAACTTTATAATGCTACGACATATTGAAAAGTGTATGGATCAACATTATTTTTTTATGAGAAATAATATTTTTTAATAATCCCTTTTTCATTCGACATACTTTATCTTAATTAGGATATTAATAATGAACTAGCAGAT
>NW_026100192.1:3628-6477 GCF_025091365.1 Daktulosphaira vitifoliae
AAAAAACAACTACAAAACGTCAAGGCTTATTAATTTATAGACTTAAATTTCAGTTTTCAGTGATAAATGAATCAAAAGAAATCAAGATTTACTAATATTTTTAGTACAATGATGACACTAAAATAGTTATATAAAACTAGTTTCCACACATTTATCAATAAATAAAATGTTTACTAAGTTTTAAATAAAAATTATTATACATTAAAAAAATTTAATTTATTAAACGCTTTTATTTCTATTTTAAAAATGACGTTTTATTAATACTTAATCAACATAGTATTGTTATAAAATAAATAGAATTTCAATTAAACTATCATTTTAATTTTTTAACTAATCAGTTTTATTCGAAAACGTTGATTTATTAATCCAATAATGAACTTCTACATTTTCATCGTGATTTCTCTAACTAGAAGTCTTTCAAACGCAATTCTTTTCAAATTTCAACCTTTGAACGAGGAGGTAAAACGATATTATTTAATTTTTAATATTATTTATTTTTTTATAAAAGTAAATTGTTAATGTTTTCTATTTTAGAAAAATGATTTT
This sequence comes from Daktulosphaira vitifoliae, assembly GCF_025091365.1. Classification (NCBI taxonomy): domain Eukaryota; kingdom Metazoa; phylum Arthropoda; class Insecta; order Hemiptera; family Phylloxeridae; genus Daktulosphaira; species Daktulosphaira vitifoliae. The sequence goes on from NW_026100192.1 coordinate 4,175, forward strand.
GAGAAATAACTAAGTTTTTATTAAGATGTAGATTATTTTTCATTTTATCTTATATAGATATAGCATTTTTACGCAACGTATCAAGTTTAATTCAAATTTGATTTTAGAATAAAAAAAAAATTGACATTGTTTTTATTCAAAAATCAAAATTTCATGAATATAGTTAGTAATTCGATATTTAAAATGTAACTCATACTGTAATTTTAAATTATGGTAACCACCATGTCAAAATAATAAATATTAGCGGAACAAAATAAGGGCGCTTTTCATTTAAATGGGAATTTTTACAAAACTGATTTCAGTTCTTTTCTTTTTGGCTTAACTATTCTTATAAAAACAAACGGTAGCACAATGGCGTCGCAGCATAGTGTGGACGTGGCATAGTTGAGACAAATATAGATAATTAGTAGATTTTTCATTTATATGTATTATACATGAATAAATTTTTGTTACTTATGAATAAATACACTGGTCTACAAGGAATTTTCATCAGAGACAGAATATAATTTTTTAAACCTTTTTGCGTCAATTTAAAATTTGCTATTATATTTTTTCTAGCACATCTTTTTGAGATTATTACTATTTAATAAAAAGCAAATATTTACATATAAAAAAAAATAATTAAAAGCAAATTTAAATTTTTGTAAGTTTATGTAAAAAGTTCAATATTTTGTAAGAAACACTATTTTTTTTGTATTTTTATCATATTTAATAATTTTAATAGAAATTATAGTATCATAGAAATCATTTCTAAGTAACTTTTAGTGTTAAAAAGATTATACAATTGAATTATTCAGAACTTAATTAATTTTAATGATTTTATTTAACTAAAAAACCGATCAAAAAATTGTTAAAATAGTCAACTCAATTAAGCGTTAAATCCAGGTGAATGTAAAAATCAATTTTTTTTAGAAATGCTTTATATAGCAACATGTTACCAAAAAATTTGGAATATTATAAACTGATGGTAACACACATAAATACAGTTAAAAAATTAATAAATTACAAAGAAAAATTATTTAATTTTGTAGTTGAAACCTATAAACATATTAAACCAATCCGACAATAAATTTTTTAAAAATATTAGAAATTAATTATTTTAATTATCTGTATAGAAAAAGTTGGTTAAGCAACTTTTTATTTGATAACATTTTTTCAACTTATGATGGTAATATCTTTAACTAGATACTATTTGTGATCAATTGACGTATCGTTTAAAAAAATTGGCCAAGTGAGAGCTGAAAAAAATGAATGGCAGATTCAAAAAAAAACACTTAGTAAAATAATTTTAATATGACTAAAAAATTTCTTCTCACTAAGGGAAGCTACAGTGATTGGGTCCTTTATATTTATTCAAGTTATTCAAATTAAATGAGTTAAACATTTTTTAGTTTCGATGCGAAGCTGAGTAGGTATTGGTTTTACTAAGATGTGTTTTTCATCCTGAAAGTCTGACACTTTTATATATATCTTAAATTAAAGCTAATGTAATGTACTTTATTATGTAAAAAAAAATTACAGATTTTATTTTGTCTTCACGGTGAAAATGGCTACCAAAAGCTATTATTGTGTGAAAATTCTCGATTTTAGTTTTTATCATTTTGACTTTATATTGCTATAACTTATTGAAAAGTGTATGGATCAACATAATTTTTCTATGAGAAATACTATTTTTTAATAATCCCTTTTTCAATTGACATACTTTATCTTAATTAGAATATTAATAAGGAACTGGCAGATTATGTAGCTATGGAATAATCCACCAATTTTTTAAAATTAAACTCTATCTATAGATTTGCATCGAAGCGTTTTTTTATAGTTATTTCAATCACTGTCAGATATCATTATACTTGATCCAACTATGCCACATCACCACTTTGCCGCGACCCCCCTGTGCTGGGTTTTTCTAACTCAAATAGAATTAAGCAAAAAATGCAAAAAATTCATTGCCACAGGTGCGTTTGAATATCGTACCCCAAACGCGAGAGACACAAATGTTACCGACACGATAACTCTACGTCGCATTCGTCGGTCAATAAAAATGGCAATTTAGGCTAGTTCAAAATTCAAATTTATTTTTCTCGACTTAAAGAAGTAAAAAAAAATTTTATAAGTTTAACTTTATATAATATGTAAATTTGATTTATATAATATTTATGAAAATCGGTGTACTTCCCTTGTAAGGTATTTTTGAATAAAATAAAAAACAAAACTAAGAATTTTTCACTATGAAGACAAACTAAAGTTTCAAACATTTTTTTCATTATAAAGTACATTACCTTAGCTTTAATTTAAGGTATATA
>NW_026100193.1:0-821 GCF_025091365.1 Daktulosphaira vitifoliae
TTTAAAATTGACATCTAGGCCAGTCAACAAAGGAAAAATTGCGGAAAAAATTCCCAACTAAATTTTGTTTTTTTAAAATTTAAATTAAAATATTTATAATAACATACTAATAGTCCTCATCGATTGGAATTGAGCTTTTTTTTTTACAGCCTCACAAAAGTTAAAAAATATGAGCTTTTTAATTTTCTCAAATATTATTTAACTTACAAAAACTAGTATCGTACAAAAGTTGTTTAAAAGACAATTATAAATAAAAACCCAGCACAGGGGGGTCGCGGCACAGTGGTGACGTGGCATAGATGGATCAAGTATAATGATATCTGACAGTGATTAAAATCACTATCAAAAAAAAACGCTTCGATGCAAATCTTTAGATAGTGTTTAATTTTAAAAAATTGGTGGATTATTCCAAAAGCTACATGATCTGCTAGTTCATTATTAATATCCTTATTAAGATAAAGTATGTCGAATGAAAAAGGGATTATTAAAAAATATTATTTCCTATAAAAAAATAATGTTGATCCATACACTTTTAAATATGTCATAGCATTATAAAGTTAAAAATTTAAAAAATAAAATCGAGAATTTTCACATAAAAATAGCATTTGGTAGCCATTTTCACCGTGAAGATAGAATAAAGTCCGAAATTTTTTTTTTACATAATAAAGTAGATTACATTAGCTTTAATTTAAGATATATATAAAAGTGTCAGACTTTCCGGAACAGTTTCAAAATTTAAGTTGAAAAAGTAAATTTTTTGTGAAAAAGTTGTCATTTTAAATCCCCCCCTGTGGGCAGGTAAAGGGTCAGATATAAAAAAA
>NW_026100193.1:4758-6473 GCF_025091365.1 Daktulosphaira vitifoliae
TTATAATGCTATAACTTATTGAAAAGTGTATTGATCAACATAATTTTTTTATGGGAAATACTATTTTTTAATAATCCCTTTTTCATTCGACATACTTTATCTTAATCAGTATATTAATAAGGAACTAGCAGTTTATGAAGCTTTTGGAATAATCCACCAATTTTTTAAAATTAAACACTATCTAAAGATTTGCATCGAAGCGTTTTTTTTTTGATAGTGATTTTAATCACTGTCCGATATCATTATACTTGATCCAACTATGCCACATCACCACTGTGCCGCGACCCCCCTGTGCTGGGTTTTTTTTTATTTATTCAAAATTAAGTCATAATAATGTAATTATAGTAGCAATCATTGATACATATAATATATAACATACATATAATTATATCAACCAACCTGTTTAAAGATTTTTTACGCCGAAGTAATAAAAAGTACCAAGTCTTTTCTCTAATAAGTAATAATACTAATAAGTACTGATCCAAACATTTGTTATCTTTTTTTATCTCAAAATATATTGAATTATTTTTAATTTAATTTAGCATTTGAATTATTTAAGGAAGGAAGGTTTTTTCACACATGTTGTCAGTAATGCAATTGTTTGATGTATCATCAAAGTATTTCAGTTTTCTAAATGTTATTTCAATAAAAAGTGAAAACTAAAAACATCAACAATGATTGTTTAATGACAACTGTATTTTTTTAGAAATATCTACTATCGGGACTGAGGGTAAATCTTTAAAATATTGGCGTATAAGATTTTAATAGATGTTTTGTGATTTTTAACGTGTCGTTGAGCAAAATCGGTCCAGTAGGAGTAGGTGTAATGGCGTATCTGACAGAAAAAGAAACACGTCAAAGTAAAACCAGTAGTTTCTCAGCACGCATTGAAACTAAAATTCTTTAAGGTTGTCCAAAATTGTAAAAATTATGTTAAGAAAAAAGTAATGAAAAATATTTGATAAATCAGAAGTTCTTAAGGATGTGAAATATCCTTAATAACTTCCTAATTAAAATATGATGAGATAAGCTGTAGATAAGGTGGAAACATTTTGTATAAGAATGATAAATTGAATTATAAGAAAAATATTCATAAAGTGTTAATTTATTACAACATTGAAGTATCAATTAACGTTAATTAAAAAATAAATTGTAATTTAAACTGAAATTACTACAACTGCTTTAAATTTATTTTTTGTGATTACAAAATTATCACCAAATCAAATTTTTTTTACATGAACAATTTTTATTTTAACCCTAAAATATTTAGAAATATCAAAACCCATGACAGTAGTAAAACGTTTAAACATCAATTATTTTATGAGAAAAATAAAAATTACCTGCAAATGCAATTGTTATATAAATAACGAAGAGTAATAAAACAATTTTATTTTTAAACATATTTGAAGCTTATAAAAATTCTTTTAATGGAAGTTATAATATTTTTGAAAAAAATTATATGGATTTATTCAATTAGAAACAATTTAAAGTACTTAATGAAGTCCATATAAAGCTTGTTTTATAGGAAATTGAGCTTAATTTAAACGGTNCATATAAAGCTTGTTTTATAGGAAATTGAGCTTAATTTAAACGGTTCAGATGTTTTATTTTGGTTACTGATGACTCTATTGATAACAACTGTAATAATTAATTCAATAATTTTTTAGTAAATAGAGTCGTAATCAGTATTAATAACTATAATTTTATACGTCATT
>NW_026100194.1:0-6427 GCF_025091365.1 Daktulosphaira vitifoliae
TCTTTTATTAACATTATTATTATCACGTCATCAATACATACAGTGTGTTCGGTTTATCATAAACCACTTGTTTAAAAAAAATGCTCGTTTTCCAACAGCATGCAGCAAGATGATTTTTCAAAACGGTTGTTAGAAATGGACCCTCTTTACGGTTTAAAGTATGTGAAAGATAAGCATGTTATCATGGGCAATACTATGGTTAAAATAACCGATGATTTATAACTATTTAAGTTGAAACATTAGCTTCACGACCACATAATTATAGGTCTTATCAACTTTTATTCAAAAGTAAATTTGTAGTTGGAACATTCCATTATTTCGATCAATCGGATTTTAAAGTCTACTAATTTACACTTATGTCAAGTTCGTACACGATAGGTTTTGTAGTACGAATTTTTGCGGTTGTATAGAATTCTGATGTCCAATTCTGTGTATATCCTTTTGAAAATATTGCTTTATGCTTACTCAAATGAACTTTATCTCAAATATTGTACTTTTTATTGTATTTTAAATTAGGTAGCAGTTTAAAGCTGAAATTTCCAAGATCACGGTATGCTATATTAAGAATTAATTCTATGGCTCTATGGTTTTTATATTATTGTAATTTACTATTAAATCCGCTATAATGTTTATCCAATTGTGTGATGAAGGTAAATTTTTACCACCATTTTTCTTTTAGTGTTCTATTAAATTGTTCCACAACAGCCGCTTTCATTGTACAATTGGTTGAATAATAGTTTATATTTTTCTTCATAAGCGATTGAAAATGTTTGTAAGTTCTTTGGAGATCTATTGATCGGAACATTTTTAAATAGCCGACATTACTTTTGAACCAAATTTATTTCTTAAAGGCACAGCCATGCATATTTTGTATAAACATCAATAATCTTTCAAATAAATGTAAAATATTTATTTTTTGTCAAATATTTTTTCATGTATACTAAATCTGCTTACCACACGTCATCTTTCTATAGTATTATATTATTACTTCTAATATTAACATATAATATTATGTTATCATTTGTAAATGTATGTCACATTATATGAATATACAAGATCACCAAAACAGGGTTCTCTCATTTAAATTACAAAATGACCAGTTAATTATGGGATAAAATCTACTTATTGTAAAGATTATTAAGTAACACGCAGGGCATTCATTTTAATTAACCAATTAGAATAAAAAGCCTCAGCTTCCAAGATCACCCTAGGGATCGCTAGAATAATATTGTTATATTTAGAATTAAAAATAAACTGATCCTACAGTTTATACTTAACACGGTGTTCGTGTGTTTCCCTTATACTGTNATTCGGTGTGATATAAAGAACAGAACCAGCGGATCGAAGGCAGTGTGCCAGAAGAAGTTGACTAACAACCTCACAGCAATTGTATGCTCGTATTTGTTTTGTTGTGAATAAACTGCAAGGAAGTCTACAAATCTTATCTTGTCATCAGTGATCTACGGTAGCCACATGGACCTTTTGGTTGGCCGTACAACCCAACTAAGGAGTTAGGAGTGAGCGGTATTAACGAATTTCCGGTGGCCATGAACACAGCGGATGGTTAAATGCCCACTGTAGTTAGAGATACACCAATACTATCCATCGGTCATTGACATATGTAATGATCACATTGCATAACCTTTTATATGTTTATTTTCATATTTAATTGGCAATCGAAACATCTTTGTAATTCAAAGGAGACTCTAAGAAAACTAGAGATATTTTAAAAATTGAAATGATAACAAATCTCGAATTAGCGAATGAAATTTCATTATTAATATCATATTGTCGACGGCTGTCAGCGATAATGTACCTCATTCATCGGATAACAATATATTATTAAAATTTTGAAAAGTTCATAATAATGTTACAAAATATATCGGTTTTACCTGTGAAACTTCCTTCTCAAAAATAATAATCTAACGCGTTAATTTTTAATTTATTAAATTTTATTATACATACTGTAAATATTTATAATTAAAGTAATAAATTGAAAAATAATACACTCATATATAATGATCATTATTAAATTTTGATTTGAAAATAATAATTATGACTGATGTCAAAAATCGTTAAAAACATTTCTAATACATTAAAAAAATTGATAGATGGAAGTTCGGATACCATAGATTTCCCTAGGAATTCATTGAGTTCTATCACTAGTTCCCAAATTTTGATTTAAAGTTGAATCATCTGTCACCAAATATGTGTAATAAACAACACAACAATGCATTATAAAAGGATTTTCGTTGTATGCAAAATGGAAGTAATTTATACCAAGAATGCCGACATATGGAGTATGTTCACCAGAAACAATTTTAGTTATATCTTCGATTGTAGATTCTTGAAATTCTTTTAAGTAATCATTTGGTACTGTCTCGTAATGATCTAAAACATAATAAAGCTATTAGCTAATTCATTTATATTGAAAAGTCAGTGTTTAAAGTTTAATTACTCATATCTGATGATTTATTTATTCCATACTTATTTTTACAGTCTTGCAGAATTTTACATGCTTGATGAATACGCGATCGTAGCACTGATTCCAAATCGTCACTATTCTCATACTAAAGGCGTTTTTTATAATTAAGAAGACATATTAAAAAGACCAATACAATGTAAATATTTATATCGTAATTTGATGAATATGTGGTATGAATGAGAAAACTGATAATATTAAATTCCTACGGATATTTGAGTAAAATTGTAAACCTTAAATCTTTACTACGCTTTTTTTGCTTATAAAATTAATTTAAATTTAATAATATAACAAAAAAGATGTATTAGCGAATCAATATAAAATAAATTTCTTTATAGTTGTCATATTTTTATATTGTAATTTAGCGAAATCTTTTGGAATAATAACAAATTTAAATGAATTACAGTTAAGTTAAAATGGACTTATAATTTTATATTGATAAATAATATAATTTTATGATTCAGAAAAAAAATCACAAAATGTTTTTTTTAATTATAATTAACTAGATATTTTTACTTTAATAATTATTTATGTAAAAATATCTTGATGAAATAATATGAAGTATACATTTATATTCTTGTCAATTTGCAAGAAATTGAATTTCTAAAATGTAATTTTTTTTTTTTTTGAATTGTTAGAAATACCTAAAAACATTTAAATATTATAAATATTAAAATTTTATTTTGTACCTTGGGTTTTTTTATTGCAAACAAATTTGACTGGAATATTTTAAAACATTCATTTAACTTATCTTTAATAATAAATTTATCTAATTTAAAAAATTCAATAAATTCTTGACTCATTTCTTCTGGATAAATTCGACGGGAAATGATATTATCACTCAATGTATTTAAAAATGTATTAATTTCGTCTGTAAAATTACAAATTAATATTGATAAATAAATTATACATCTGAATAATGCATTTAAAAATTAATAATGTTGTGACTGGATTGGTACGGTAGACAAAATGAAGAGATAATGCGTATAAATATTAATTGCTATTTATTATATTTATACATATATTTACACTTATAATTGACTTTATGACTCAAACGAAATAATAATCAATACTATAATAGCAAAATGCATTAAAATAGACTCAGCATCGAATGTTCTAGAAGGACTAGATACTTGCCTAGTTGATTCTTTATACACAAGACAAAGGGACTTCCGTTCTCACGATTAATATATAGTATATATTATATACTATTAAATTACACAATTACAATTAGGCAGCAAAAAGGCAGTTCACAAAAATACTATTTAAAATAAATAAATGCAACTATAAAATACAAAAATTACATAAAAATAAAAGTGATGCTAAATAAATTGACTTTTTTCGTTTATTTTTATTTTGGCAAAAGAATTTAGTTGATCATAAAACAATGTCATTCGATAATATAGAAAAAGAGTACTTGGTGGCTAAATGATATTTTTTTTAATAAAAAATTATTATAATTATTCATAAATTTATTCAAGTAAAATTAACACATTTATATAATAATTATGGTTAGTTTTTTTTTAATATAACAATACTAGAGTACTATTTTCATGATGCTTCCTATTTTTTACTATATTTATTAGAATAATTGACATATTTTACAAAACTAATTAGGTTATAATGTTGCAAAGATGTTTGGCATTTGTGTTAGACTTTTATTAAGGCTTTGAAATGAATTTTAGGATTATTTGTAATTTTTTTTTTTTTGTAAAAATATAGTGGCTCAATTGATATTATTGCCAATTAAAAAAAATAAGCTTTATTTACAAATTTGATGAACAACGTATATTGAATTATTTTTAGTACATAAGAATTTCAAAGTTTTTGTAATGTCTTACCATTATTTATTTGTTCAAAATCATTTATGTTTAAATTAGCCATGCAATTTTGGAATTTAACTTGTGCATGTGGTAAATTGGTGGATGACAAATAACTAATAACTTGATCAAATGTAATTACTGCTAATGCTGGATATATTAATCCCTATAAAAAAAAAGACAGTACAGCATGGATCATGGACAATCGAAACGATATTGTTTAAAATTTAACAGTGGTTAATATTACTATCACAAAAAGCTTGAAAAGGAATGTGCTCAAAGATATTATAGTAGATTTTTTTTTTGAAGATTTATTTTTTTTGAGTTGAGCCTCCTACATACGTTTGTTACTTCTTAGTAAAAAAATTTCATAGCATTAAGAGATTTTTTTTTTAATCATTAGGTTATTTTTAAAAGCTTTGATTTGATACATATTTAATATAATCAATAGTTCTAAAAAATTATCATAATTTTAAAAACTGTAGCACAATGGGGTCGCGGTACAGTATTGCCGTGGCATAGTTGGGACAAGTATAGATGATATCTGACAATAATTAAAATCACTATCATAAGAAACGCTTTGGGGCAAATCTGTAGATAGTGTTCAATTCTAAGAAATTGGTGGATAATTACAAAACCAACAATAACTCCTATTTCCTTATTTATATACTGATAGGTTGTTCTATGATTTAAAAGTATAGTATATGAATAAATACAAATTATAGTAATTAAATATAGTATGAAATTAATATTCAATAATTTAATATAGTAGTTTTTAAAAAAATCTACTTAATTGAGCATATTATAAAATTTCATTATAAAAGTAAAAATCGATTATTACATTCCGGTGAAATTAAAAACCAATTTTTTTAGAAATGATTTATATAGAATTATGTTACAACAAAATTTGGAATATTATATACTGATAGTATAACACACAAATAGAGTTAAAAAAATAATAAATTTCTAAGTAAATTATTTAATTATATAATTATTTAATTTTGTAGTAGAAACCTATTATTATATCAAACCTAATTTGGCAATGAATACTTTAAAAATATTATAAACTAATGATTTTAATTGTCTGTATGGAGATAGCTGGTAGAACAATTTTGATATTTGATAAAAGGGACTTTTTTTCAACATTGGAAGGTAATATCTTTAGCTAGATAATAATTGTGATAATTTGACGTATCGCTAAAAATTTGGTCAAATGATAGCTGAGAAAATAAATGATAATCACAAAAAAAAAAAAACCACATAGTAAAATAATTTTAATATGAATAAGAAATTTCTACTTTGCCATGGGCGGGTTTGAACTTGGTCCTCAAGCGTTAAAGACACAAATGTTACTAACTCGGAAACCGTACGTTGCTATTGATTGGTGGATAAAAATTAACGATTCAAGCTAGTTCGAAGTTATTTTTCTCGAATTAAAAATAGCAAATATAATTAAATAAGTTTGACTTTCTATGCTATGTCAATTAGATTAATATAATTGTTCGCGCCAAGTGTGAGAGCTGCACGGGTTGTTCGGTCGTTTTTTATTCAAAATATATAGTATGTACCTGTTGTCGTAGTATTATACAGTTTATTTTAAGTTTTTTTTGGGAAGTTATCATTTGGAATCCACAAATTATGGCATTTCTAAGAAAAAAATCTGACAAAATGACGAAAATTACCAATTTTTAAATTTGTAAAATTTTTGGGGATATTCCCCATTTACGAAGAACGATGGAAACTTTATCAATTATTGAAGGCACCATCGCTATCAACGTTGCTAGTTTTGATGTCCGAGGACCATGTCAGACACCGCGTCGCCGACAACATCGAAAGTGCCTCGATATTATGCGAACATTATAATTAATTGCGTTTGTCTTTTCGGTTTTGTTTTTTAAATGATCTGTNTGTCTTTTCGGTTTTGTTTTTTAAATGATCTGTTGTTATTTATTAATAATAAACGATCTACGGATCTTTAACATATATACCAGTGTCAATTATAATTTTAAATTTATCTATGTATTCTTCAGATAGTTATAGTCATTTGTGTGATGGTGTCACGTTTTCATAATCGTGAGAATTATTTTAATAAAATACAGACAGCACATCCGCTGCCTGAGACTGA
>NW_026100195.1:0-6424 GCF_025091365.1 Daktulosphaira vitifoliae
TTTTTATTCTTTATTATGTATTACAATTTTCAAGCATTATGTTTTTCTATGAGCACTCTAGACAAACTTCTATTAAATGATTGCGACAAATATTTTTTATACAGGTAATGCAAATTTTCGTCACTTTTTTAAAATTGTTATTAAATTGAATAAATCTGATGACATAAGAAAAATTGGGGTTACCATTTAAAAGTTGATACGAGTTTAGGTTATAAGATATAATAGCAGAATATGACTTGTAAATTGGGTCAACAAAGAGAATTAATGTTTAAAAAAAAATATAATTAACTGTAATATTTTAAAAGATGTTTCATTAAATGTAGTTAAAGAATTACTCTCTGTATATTAAAATTTGCTATCATGATAAATACACTGTCATGTGTGTAAATCGATATTAAGGGGCTTTAATGTAATGATTTTACAAAATAATAGTTTAGCAAGTCATATTTTGTTTAAAAAAATCGTATTTTCTATGATCATAATTATTTTTAATAAAAAGTTGTTTAAACAGCGATAATAAAATCAAGAACATGTCAATAAAATAAATAATTGGAAGTGCGTTTTAATTAAACACAATGACGTACTTAAAATTTTTCAGTATATTTTCAGCTTAAATGAAGTAAAATGAGTAAATAACTGTTCTGAAAAAATATAATAAGAAAACTAATATAATTTATTACAGTGTTTTCGTAAATAAAATCCTATAATAAATCACATGCTGAAAGAATTCGTCACCAAAAAAAAAGTCTCTGATTTTTGCATGTGTATGATGAAACTTATTGGTTTTCATATCGCGATTTGTTTGTTTTTAATAAAATAAGATTATAGTCAATCAAATACAATTAAGAAAATTAATAAAGAAATTATTTTAACAATATTATTTCCAATTTTAAATTGTTTATATGAATAATACGTTTAACTTGATAAATATTCAATAATTTTTATAAATGTTATTACTGAGGGAAATTTTATGAGAAAAGGTAAAAATACATATTCTAGTGTACAAATGTGATGTATGATATTGTACGAGAATATAAAATAAATAGTTTCAGTACTAGAAGTTGCCTAGTTAATAATTATGAAAATAAATTACAATTATAATAGCTATAATTATTTAATTTTAATAATTTACATGGTATTGAGTGTAACATGTTAATAAAATAATATAAATACTTTTGATCAAATTAAAAACATACAAATAAGTAATAATATGAATTGCCGTAATTGCAATAAACTGATACGAATTACTTAAATTTACATTGGAATCATTTGCAATAATCTTAACAAAAATTTACGGAAAACAATAAAATGAAGTCTTTATATATTTATGAATTCAGGATTTTTTAATTATCTTTTTGATAGTAACTCTTTGTCCGTTTTTAAGTAGTAACACCTTTTTCTTGGCTATTACCACGTCCACTATTTCTTGATTTTTATAAACTACTGTAGCACTATTGAATCTTTTTGCTTTTGTACTGCCTTTTTGGTTTTTTTTTATACGGACCGCTATCAATTCACCATACTTGCTAAATATATCTTTTAATTCTTCTATTCCTGCAGATTTTGGCAGTTTTTCTATAGTTAAACATTGTTGTTTATCAATAACAGAAGACATTTTTTTTTTAATTATATTTTTATCCTTTTTTATTGATTCTTTTTGGTCATTTTTTTCTATTTTTTCTTTTATATACCAATCAGCCACATCAACACCATCAGGCCAAAAGTCATCGATTAAACGATCGTCAAACTTTAAAACACTGCCAACTACTTTTGAGCCATTGGCTGTTGTAAATTTAATTACTGTAGACTGCATAAATATTCGATCAGAACTATTTAACCTCGTCACTTTTACTTTGGCAAACAATATAAAATAATTTAATCGTAAACTCAACATATCTGTAGATAATATTGTTAATATACATTTTTTATTCGTAAACTTCACAAAGAAATTAGTTATATTATCTACACCTACTAGTTGTAAATCAGGAAATCCTGATCTCAAATAAGAAAACTTAGAGTTTCGGTCAAAAAACAGACGACAAACATCTAGTGAATCATCCGAAAACACTAACTGCTCCAACGAGTTGTAAAATAAATGAATCAACTGTTTACTATAATTTTGAAAGTCGTCTTTAAACTGATCATTGTCCATAATAATAAGTAAATGTATTAGCTTCTGACAGAAATGTTCAAAATAAATAAAATTGTATTATAATTAAATCTATGCAAAGGAAAATACGTTTAAATAATCAAAAAGTGATTTATTAAAATATAAAAACGAAAACTTTATAAGCTTTATAATCTATGAAGTTTATTTCATCGATGATCAACGATCCCATAGATATACAAGATTCATATGAGTATAACAACCATAGATTATCAATTCAATTTAAATAAAAAATATTAACTGTTTTTCAAAAATAGACCCCACTTTCACAAAATACTTTTAAAAATGTAATTTTTAATATCAAAATATGGATATAATTGTGAATATAATAATTTATTTATTTACATAGATTACTGGATTCATATTGTCCTGTATGTAATAATCATAAAAAATTTTAAACATTGGCAATGTTCATTAGATGATCTATAGTATAGTATAGTATAGATTCTATACTATTACTTTATTCTATACTACTAATTTAATTTATCTTTTTAATGTCCTTATATAACTGTTAGACTAAGATCTTCTAATTTCACTAGATCATAATAAAAAAAAAAGTCATTGAAAACTCGATCCAATTTTTTTTGATATCGTCTAACATAAAGATACAGTTTCGCATATGGATTTAATAATATTGCGTATCCACAAGGTATGGTGTTTGAACACATGCACACACACAAGAATTAAAAAAAAATAGTATATCCAATCAGATTAGTGACGATATGTTTATATCTCAAATAAAACTGACGTAAGACGAACACACACACAAAAAAAAAAAGAATTAACACCTGATATAGTCTATAATCTGGAAGACAGAAAACGAGGAAACAGCAAACAGACAAGTAACATTGGGGTGCATTGTTGTATTAAAACGGATAATCAGCAATACATAATCGGCGGTGGCCATGTCACGGTGTCAAGGGCAGGGAAATGCATGATGACTACCGATTTTTATATTAATAGGTAGAAGGCAAATATCAAGAGAGACAATAGTGAACGGTGCCGAGCAATAATAACAAAATACTTCTAATTAATATAACAATTAATTTTGTGTGTTTAATAAGTTACTTGTGAATAAACAATAAATCTACTATAATTAGAAAATTCGTAACAAGCACAATGTATTATGCGCAGTATTCCAATATAAATCATTTTTTTTAGGAAATATAGTAACATAATACCAAAAAATATTTCATATCATATTTACTTTTAAGTAAGGACGAGGTTTGGTTTGACTTGAAATTTCGAAAACAATTTTTATTTATTATTTCTATATAAGACACAAATAATAAAATATGCGTTTTTAATGTAGTTCAAAACTGTAAAGATTATTAAAAAAAAAAAGTAACGCAAATTATTTGCACGATAAAAGTTATTAATCATATCAAAACCGGGTGCGACACTTTGTAGAATAAAAGTAAAAGATTTGTATTCAACACTTTTAGATATTTCGTTTCAGGTCAATTTTATACTACTTTCTTTATTTTTATTTTATTAATTTATAAGTTACGATAATAATGCTCACGCTGCGTGTTTATCCTTCGTTCATTAAGCAACCAGCGACCGGTACAATTAAGGACTTCATAATCATCCAAACATCATTCGGTGTTGACGTAGATTAAAAATTACATCGTCTAATGACGTTTATTTATAATAATAATAATAACAACAATATTTATAATACACATAGTAAATAAACAAATAAAAAGGGAATGTTAACAGCAATTGAGGCAAAAACCTCAAAAAAGCTATAACTATAAGTTCTCTTATCTGCATAGCCACCTTTTCTGCGTCAATCAAAAAAACGGTATTGTTATGATTTATATGCACTCAAGAAATTATATAATTACTATATCAATAAATTTACGAGAAAAGTTTAATATTTCGTTAAAATCACTATTTATTTTTTTTTGCATTTTTCATATCATAATAAAAAATTTTAAATGAAAAAAATAGTAATTATTTCTAAGTAACTTTTATCGTTCAAAAAGATTCTACAATTGAAATATTCAGAACTGAATAAATTTTAATAATTTACTTTAACTAAATCAACTAATCAAAAATTTGTTTAAAAAATCTACTAGATTGAGCCTATAAAAATTTGATTATAATTGCAAAAATTCGTTGTTAAATTAGGATGAAAGTAAAAATTACTTTTTAGGAATTATTTATATAGCAATATATTCCCAAAAAAATGGGAAAATTATAGTTTGGTAGTAGAACAGACAAATAGAGTTAAAAAATTAATAAATTACAAAGAAAAATAATTTAATTTTGAAGTTGAAACCTATTATAATATCAAACATAATTTGACAATAGTACTTTAAAAATATTAGAAAAGAATGATTTTCATTTTCAGTATGCAGAAAGCTAGTTAATTATCACACTACACATTATCAGAATAAGAGAGAAACATCATCATAGGCGTATATTCAATTCGCCGAGAAATGTTGTCCAAGTAATTTATGCCATAAAGATTAATATCCAAATATAGGTTTAGTTTAAAAACAAATTAAAGACTTTTAATTAACACACAATTATTTATTCTCAAACAAAACATATTTGACAATATAATTCATTTCTATTATTTATATAGGGTCACTATATAAATAACATGATTTATTTCTTAACGCCGGATTTGGAACAAGGAAAAAATTTTAATTCGAGATTTCCTAAATTTTCCTGTTTAAACATTATATATCTAAATCCAAAATTAAAATAAAAAACCTTGATACCACGTTCAATGTTTTTATTAATATAGAACAGGGCGGGGTTTATAAATTTCTCTTCTTGTATATCATCTTCCCGAACACCACATAAGGAGTTAATAAAATCAATGATAATTCGTTCTCTATAATATTCACCATTGTGTTTATATTTAAGTTCCTTAAGACTATCTTCAAATGTTACGACCTTTAATATTTGCTCAAACTTCTCATCTATTTCAGCTTCACTAAGTTCATTGTTAATTTTGATTTCACTAATCGATTTTTTCAGATTTTCAAGATTATCTAGCACAGCTGTTTTTTCTAAATTAAAAAACTTAAGGGCGTTTATCATATGCTTTATTAGAGGTTTCAACATGATTATACTTTTCCATACGTTTTTTAATCCATTTAATTTGTCTTGATGGTTAATTAAATTATTCTTATAGTGATTTGCAGCTTTTGAATACTTTTTATAGAGTTGTTCAATAAGACAGACATAAAGTGAATTTAAGATGATACCACCTTGTTTGTATTTCGAATCAAATGTTGAATGTTCTACAAAATATGTATAGAAATGTTTGTCATTTGCAGTTAAATCATAATAATATGTAGATTTTTTCAAATTTTTCCATGCAAGAGCACTTGTAACTAAATTTAATTCATCTTCAGTTGGTACTAAAACTAATTCTTCTTCAGTTGGCATATTGGAACTGCTAGAATCAGAAGTTTGGTATAACGACTTAAATGTTAAAAAAATTATAATTAAATTCATGCTACTTGATTTAATGAAATTGAAATTCGCCAAATATGTAAAACTTTGAATGATTTTAATGAAGTGGATCTAGAAATAAACTTTTTTATATAATGTTGGCAGCAGCACATTATTATTTTGGGACCTTATATTAAACTATTAAAATTCATTTAAGCAAATATGATATTTACTTTTTTTTTGTCAATAAAGAGGAATAATAATTTTAGAACTGCTTAAATTATTGTTATTTACGTCTGAATAAATTATATTTTTTACGATATTAAATTATATGCTTGTTTTTAGCGTAAAATTAAAATTTGAAATTAATTAATCATTGAATTATTATTTTTTTAATTACATATTTTAGTATCAGATTGAAATAAATGTATTGTAAAAATTTCAAAAAAATCAAAAAGTTTCATCTCACGTTATACTAAAAATAACATTTTTGGATATAATTTTTAATTATTCAACTATAATTCAAATATAATTTCTGTATTGCCAGTTCGTGTGTTTATGAACTCACAACAATGTGCCTTATTACCATTGATAATATAAGCTATATACCTGGGAATATCGTAATACCTGTATTTGTAATCCTTTGTGTATTATTCATGTATATTAACTTATAAACTTGAAACTTAAAATGTTTGTATCNAGTATATTAACTTATAAACTTGAAACTTAAAATGTTTGTATCTAATTATTGATCAATATTATATATTGATTTAAGCAAATATGATATATACTTTTTTTGTCAATAAAGAGGAAAACTAATTTTAGAACTACTTAAATTAT
>NW_026100196.1:0-5891 GCF_025091365.1 Daktulosphaira vitifoliae
GAGAAAGAAACAATGGAAAGGCATTTGGATGAGATATGTTTCAATCAATAATTACAAGGGAAAACTTAAATGAATCAAATTTATGAAATATTGAAGTTATTAAAAGTGTAATACTGAATACTAATGAAAGTTAAGACAGCTAGTCATTCCTCCAATGTTGGGTTGATCTAATATATTACTCGTTTTGTTTTGAGAACTTTTGTTTAAATTAATTATCTCCATATTGCTTTCAACGCAAAGGTTGTCTTGCAAAATGTCTTAGCTTATCACATGAAAAGTCATTTGAATGTTTATTAATTTTTCATACACTAAAGGAATGTAAACCCGAAAAGTTTTTGAAATGAATCCGTTTTCTCTCGAAACAACTAATAATATTTATAACGTAGGAAATAACAAAAAGAGGAATTCCACCAAATGCTACAAGAGGGTTGTTGTGTTTTGGTATATGATACAAGTTTTGAAGTTTATTTAAGCTTGGATACAAATAATAATACTTCACGTATAAAAAAAATCTTATGGGAATAAAATATAATTTTTTATTTATATTTTATAATATTCGTGTAATTTTATAGTTGAATGATCTTTTAGACACTATAATCACAAAAAAAAGTTGACATAAAAATATTTAATTAAAATTTTAAATACAATTAAAATTGAGAGCATTTTAATTGGATTCCTAAATCATAACGTGAAAATAAATATTTTCTCCTTTTAACCATATAATTGATTTTGTTACAAAACAAAATGAAACACGACATTTCTCGAGTTTAGTTAGTACAATTGACTCGATCAATTAGTCAAACAAAGGTAAACAATCGTTAGCCACAAAGAGTGCACAGTAAAAAGCAAGACGAAAAACTTTTGTAAGAAGCAAACACAAATATTTTTCCGCATTTAATACAGTCGTTGGCGTATGAAAAACTACCAAACACGAACGGATTTCGAACACGGTTTGAACCAATGTATTGTTGCCGTGTTATTTCGCCAGTTGATTGTCATCAATTGAAATTTATCACTACGTTTGTCTCCCACTGCGAGCTAACAAAATAGTGAGATTACGTAGGAGAACAAGGGATTCCCCATCACATCGTATACAGTCATGCCCCAAAGTTTGCTGGCGTTTTTATTGGCCACTAAATTTTAACACAAACGATCGTTTTCGAAATCCGAATGTGCCGCGACAAGTATATAAGAAGAAATAATAAAAAAATAAATCCATGCTCTGATTGTGGTTACCTTCGGTGCACTCGCAGTGCGAGTCGAGATAAGTCAAGACAGGTGCGGAGGCGTGTCTAGCACCCATTAGTCTGGCTCGTATCAGTCCCTCTCTCTTGGCTGCCCGAATAATTTTTACTTTTGGATAGTTTTCCATGTACTCTTCGAGCTGTTTTTTAAGGTGAGCTGTAAAAATAAATAAGAATTATTAAATCAGAAGGAGTTTTATAAAAATAAACAGTTTTCTGCAGATTGGCAGGCTATCTTTTAACGATGGTTTATGTTGTTATGTTTCAGAGCGCTCACGCACAATCATTATAGAATCGCACTTGCGTTTCTTGAAAACAGTAATTATAACTACTATAATTACAACAACTGTAATTATATAGTACACGAGCAACTATTGACTTAAATACCTTTGTAAGTTTATGCATATATTGTACTAATTGTGCTCCGAAATGTGATTCATTATAATTCCCGTTTTGAAAATTGACACGTCTATTATGGGTTTTCATACGGTTGAAACATTAAGTTTTTATAGATGGCATTGGCATAATGTATGCACGCGCATTAAGAAACTGGCAAAAGAAATACGATACGGCGGAAGACTTTTGACTTGGTAAAAACACTAGGAAATCTGNATTTTGACTTGGTAAAAACACTAGGAAAACCTGAGTAATGACGTATTACAAATGGAAGTTATTTGTGCTGAAGTCGCTCCACCGGAAATGGCGTAAACATTCTTATACGAATGTTATTAATTGAATAATGCAGATTTTCTCGTATTCAGTAATTATATTTCATTATAAAACACAATAAAACGACATACATCGCTTCCTGATATAATTAATGTATACTTTCCGATCGTTAATCTCGACTACCTTTTAACGGCACTGCTCGAAACAATATTTTTCAATAAGTTCAACGGCATAGGCATTATTATTTAATAAATTTGTTACAATTACGAAGTACAATAGTAAAATTAAAATTAAAAATGTTTTAACGGTACTGAAATAACGATTTCTATTGGGTTGTAGTAAATTGGTTGACCAGCATTGTCGAAGAGTTGAACATTACTTTTTTTTAGAATACTACAGACAGAAAAAATGGGCAAAATAAATGGGAATGGGTTGTTTGAACTGCGTGTATCAAATAAATTAGTTTTATGTTGTTTTTCCTACGATGCTTCTGGACACACGTTCATCTATGATTGGTGTACAATATACAATACAAATTTTAAATTGAAAAATAATTATCAAAAAGCTATAACTGACGAACCAATAACTATAATATGTGTGATTAATGATGAAGAATAGTGTCAATATTAGTGCGTACATAATTCAACACCGCTGTAGAAATTTATATCACAACTAAAACAGTACAAAACAACATGAACATATATCATCAACTAAAGTAATAATATTATTACTTATTTCGACAACAATCAGAAAAAAAAATTTTTTATTGAATAACGTTCTTAGAAATAAATCATGAGTATAGATAAACATTTGATTGTTTAATTATTCAATTAATTTTCAGTAATAACTCGAATATGCGCCAAGTATTATTACAACATTAACACTTCTATGTTCAAAAAATAGTACTTATTAAAGTAATATTTAAGTAAATTTCATGTAATCATAGCAGCAACGAAAGCCATGTAGAATTTGCTAAAACTTGTATTTATATACAGCAAAAAAGCTTACTTTTTTCAAATAATAGAATTTTTTTTAATGTTTATGAAGTTCTATTATAGTATAGTATAGCATTACAAAATGTACGCATCTTATAAATATCAACAATCCCATCAAGAGAGTTTATGTTTCATTATTATAATTTGTTCAATGAATTGGCAAAACAATTCTGGATTAAGCCGGTTGAAATTCTAGTTAATAGCCAGNTGAAATACTAGTTAATAGCCGGAAGTAGATGCTAAGGAAGATTGTCCAAACAAATAAAATCTCATCACTGATGCAACCACATTATTGATTTTGTGTTGATATAATTATAGATGAAGGGGCATGTAATATTTGATTTATCAAGTTCAACAATACAGTAATTCTTTACTTCAAATAAACAACAAAACAATGAATATAGTTAAAACTTAGTTGCCTGTTTAGTAAATATATTTTATAAGAATCACTTTTACTCAATATTTTTTAAGTAGAACAATAAATTTGATTTCTAAGAATATCAATACAAATAAAATTTATTTGTAAGACAATTAGCAAAATTGTACTTTTAAGTTATTGTAACAAAATAATAATTCTATTTTAATAAATAAAGTGAGTATTTTTTATTAACTTGTTTCTTATAATACAATTATTAACCTATTAATTGTAAAAAAACAATGGGTTTAAGTAAAGAATTATAAAATTATTTTTTATTTACTCATTAAGTAATTATTAATTACTAAGTTTAGTGTTTTAGTAAGTAAGTTTTTTTTTAATATTTTAATAATAACTTATAATTAATACAATGGTATTTTCTTAAATTTTAAATACGGTGAAAAACAAAAGTTTTTTTTTCAAAAGAAAAAGACTTAAAAATATTTTACAACGAATATTTTTTTTTCATGCTGTGAAATACTCATTTTGTTATTACAATACATAAATTATAGATATCCTAAGACTTAACATTTTTAAAAGTTAGAAACATTAAAATAGACTTCAAAACTGTATCAACAGCTATTTATGTTCTAACCTATGAATAATATAACAAATAAAAAAGTTGATTCCTAATATTAATTTTAAATTGAAGAAAATTATTTATAAATATATGAACATTATCTATAAATTATATATGACAATATCTATAAATAAGCTACTTGAATTTTTAGCATATAAACATAAAGAAAAAATAAAAAGTTAAAAAAATGACTGGAGTGTACCACAAATGCCTATCTATAACGCCGTTTCACTACAGTTAGTTTGTTTTAAAACATAAAATTCTGTTATTATATATTTACAATTTTTTTTTTTTTGACTTATCATTTGACTTTAACGATCAGTCAACCAGACGCGGACAGGTAAAATGGCGTCGCTATTATTATGTACTACGAAAACATTATCATAATGAATGCAATTAAATTTGAAATCTCAAATACACATATACACACACACACATGTATATAAAGTGATCCATAAATGATAACAAAACAATATAAACTATATTGAAAAAAAAGTTTATTTTTAATTTACCATATTTCTTAATA
Organism: Daktulosphaira vitifoliae; assembly: GCF_025091365.1. Lineage (NCBI taxonomy): Eukaryota > Metazoa > Arthropoda > Insecta > Hemiptera > Phylloxeridae > Daktulosphaira > Daktulosphaira vitifoliae. Next base: position 4,430 of record NW_026100196.1, read on the forward strand.
AGTTATTAATTATTTTACAGCATCATCTCTTATAACTTATAGGAGTGTTGAGGGATGTATGTTGTAGCTCTCGTGGTAACCCCTGTTTAGTTGTGTTATTAATATTTGATAAACTTGATGGCCATATCACAAGATATGTCCAGAATGATTATATAAAGCTAAACAGTGTAAACCAGGCCAAACGTTCACACACTTTTCTTGGGTTAAAAAAGGGCTGTAAAAACAGCCCTTGATCCCTTTGACTATTATGCCTTTCAAGAGATCCGAAAAATCAAAGTACAATAAATATAAGAAAAATCTAAAGCCGGCGTAATATCGTTTATTTACCAATACGGATACCTCTCATAGCATGAAATAGGGAGGTACGGTCGATAATGAAAATAGAGAATTACTTTGAAATTGGGCTACCACAAACCGGTATAAGTTGATTTATAATGCTAAACAGCAGGGCCTCTTTGAACCCAGAAGCAGAGGCACAAAATCATCTCCAGATTTATGTTGCGTGCCTAAAGGTCAAAACTTACTTCTTAATGTAAACCACGTAATATGAAACAAATTTGCGTGAAGTCAACATTACCCAGTAATCGTGTTCGTCAGAATTATAATACTAATAATTCAATAATACTAATACAATCTATGCTATGATGGAATTTACGCAAAGTGAATTGAGACGTCTTCACAAAATACGGCCAGGAAAATTTATATTGAATAAAATCATACACGTTAAATTACATTAGATTTGTAGTATTTAGTTTACCCAATATTATAATATCTATANATTTAGTTTACCCAATGTTATAATATCTATAGTCACCAAAAAAAAAAAACAGGACTTAATTTTTTTACGTATAAACAAACATATTTAACTGGATTAAGTAATAGGAAATCACTATTTAAGAAATGACGAATCGGTAATAACTTTTGAATGAGTACTTCATAAGTTATAATGATTTTCAAATACAGGCTAGAGGGAATACGTTAATATGACTATTTATATCATTAAACATTTCTCAGCCACACTTTTCTTCCCGTCAACGTGTAAAAATGTTAATAACTTTCGAAGTACTATTCTAAAAGTTGTTGTCGATTCATTTTTATCTCAATTACATCATTTCCTATTTTCTAAGCTAGTTGTTTCGGTGTGATCTCTTACGACTAAAAGATCTTCGATAAATTAAATGAAACGTAAAAGAATTAAAAATATAAATATGCGTTTATTATATGTACGCGAGCGGTGCGCTTTACAAAGGTAGACTAACTGATTTTAAACCCGGACGAATATGCAGCCGCCGAACAACGATAAGATAAAACAACAATAGATACACTTATTGTGTAGGCCTAAACACACCGCCCGCCTTGAAATATTTGTTTCAAAGTAAAAGATAACAAAAAACAACTATAATCTAAGAACAAAATTCGCAACAACTAAAAACGTAAAAAGTAATACATAAATACAAAAAAA
>NW_026100196.1:5900-6418 GCF_025091365.1 Daktulosphaira vitifoliae
CCCATACTGTAAATATTATTACATATATTCTAGCTCAAAAATAAATTATTTTCCTCCAGGGCTAACATTATTGCTGATTCACTATCGCTGTAATGTAATTTTTAACTATAATTCGAAACAATGTCGCACTGCTATGTGCCGAGCTATGGCCGCGTTTTATTAAAAATATATTTTTCAAATGCCACAGCTAATTTTACGCATACCATTTGTAAGCTTCCGGGGTTAATTAACATCGCATGATATATCAATCATTGTCATGGATATAAATGTTAGAGGAACAAAATCATTTACGTTAATAATGAAGTACTTACGCATATCGGAAAAGTCGTCAACTAGAATGATTTCTCTGATTAAGTGCTCCGGTGATCTGTCCAAAACAGAGTGAACTGTACGCAATAAAACGGACCACGCTTCGTTGTGGAAACACACGATAACTGAAGTTTGAGGCAAGTTGTCTAAATACCTTCCAGGTTTTTTGCACCTGAAAATTAAAAATAAAAATAATGAGTTAAATTATA
>NW_026100197.1:0-6377 GCF_025091365.1 Daktulosphaira vitifoliae
GTGTACTAAGTGAGTTTACTTCTGAATCAATCTCATCATTTTTAATTACTAATTCTTTAATAACGTTCGAAATATTTATTAGGGAATCCAGCTCATTTTGCTGCCGCTAAAACACGAGTAATATATTTTAAACAGTGCACTTCATTCAATTTCCTTAATAAAACTTAAGCATTATTTTAAAATCTCATATTATAAAATATAATTTAGTGATGCCAATTTCTAAATAATAATACTCTGAGTTATTCTTGTTAGAAGATCATTAGCAAAATAAAAAGTGCAAGGAAGCATAACTTTTATGTAAAACTATTTTTAAACTTAAATATTCCTCTACTCAACTTATAAAATTCTATGATATTCAAACAAAACTTTTTAAATAGGTTAAAAAATAAAAATTCATAGCTAAATACTAAAAAAACCTAATTAAGTCTCAATTCGTCGAATAACAAAAGTAAAACCTTTTAAAGTGATATTGTTTGCAAATAGAAACCCAATTTATTTTATTTTAATACATGAAAGTAATGGAAATATTCAATTAAATTAATTTATTTTCAGCTTCACATTAAAACTTTAATAAGTCGATAAAAATAATACTCGCAGTATACATAATTAATAAATATAAAACAAAATGTTAATTTAACGACATTGACAGAATATTATATTTTTTAACACGATAATTATATACTAATACTAAAATAAAAGTTTTGAAAAAAATTACGTGTAGAATATTAATAAATTTAAATAATACTAACTTGAAAATCGTTTTGAATTAAAGAAATTTTTTCGACATTAAAATAAAGTCCAGCCAAATTATTTATTGGCTCTTCGTTTAGTTTGTTGAAATTTATTATTGATAAAATCTTTTCAACAGTATGTTTATATTTTTTCAAATACTCAATAATATTTTCTTTTTCTTTTAAAATTTCTTTTGCTAAATTGTTCAATATATTAAATTCATCATTTAAATGTAGCTGTTCAGATTTTAACACTTCAATTTCTTCAGGATTTAAAGAAGGTCTAATTTTATCAATATTTTGTTTTATTTCATTTGTAACTAAATCATAAGCATATTTATCGCAAATTAACACCTATAAAGATAATTATGAAAACATCATTATTGCTAATAATTTTAATTAAAAAAAAAACCCTAGAATTATGGAAAAACAGTTCATTGTAGGTACCTTAATTTGTTCTTTGGTTTCTTCAATATTAGTTATATCAGTAGTGGTTTCTTTCGATTGTTCTAATAATTTTTTTCTATCCGTCATCCATGAAATAAATTTATCTTTATTGATTTGATAGTCTAATCGACACTTTAATTGAGTAGTTAAATATATTTCTCGATCATTTAACTCTTTTGGAATTGTGTTTAAAAATGAACAAGCTTCACTCAAATTTTCCAACACAGTGCTATCTTCAATATTTTCATTTTGAGCTGAAGAACAAATTTTCTTAAGTTTATTCAAATGATTATTCACTTTCAAATATAACTCCTAAAAATTTTAATTAAATTTACAATTTAAAATTTTGAATAATAAAGAATAATTTTATGTTTCGTGAAATTATCAATAATGTTAATAAAGATCAATAAATTTACATATTTAATATTTATATAGCAGTAAAATATATTTTTAAGCATACTTTGTGGGCTTGTAAATCAGTTTCAACACTTTTCACGTCAATATTAAGCATTGGTCTTGATTTAATAAGTGCTTCATTTTCGTGTATCCAATCTAAAGCTTCTTCTAAATCTGTAGCTAATTTTATATGCTTTGCTTCAGTAACCTCTAGTTTTTGTTTTTCTTTTTCTATAGCTTTTTTCAGTGTGAGTAATTGCTGCTTTAATGACTGTAATTGTTGATTAATATTATTCCTGTCTAATGCCGAGCCTTCTTCAGAAATTCTTTCTCCTTTATCAGTAGCTGATACTAGGGTTGCCTCACATTCTTGAATTTTTAACATAACCTAGTTAAAAATATTCAATAATTTTACTTAATTGCAAAATTTAAAAGTTGACATTCAAAAATATAAATGAACAAAATTTAAGTTATATTTTACCTCATTAAATTGTTTAATTTTATTTTGTATAGTATTTTCGGACTTTCCAATTTCATTCACAACACCAGAATATTTAGTGAGAAACGTAGTAATGTCTGAAATTAGTGACATGAACTGTTCGTGTAAATATAATAGCTGCTTTAATTTTGCTAGTTGTTTTTCAATAATATTGATTAAACTTTCTTGTTGCTTAATAATATCGACAAGATAATCATTGTCATTACTATTTTCTATTTTATCATTCCAATTTTTGAGTTCGTTCAATAAACTCTAAAAAAATGTATTTATTTATGTCACAAATTAGTTAAAAAGTATATTTTATATGTAAAAACCATTAGCAAAGTACAATTTTTCTTGTATTCACAGTTAATAATAATTCTTTATATTTTAGGCTTAGACAAAATAAAAAAATATATGGATCTTCTCTTTGGTATTTTTCGTACGTATTATTAAAAGTTTAAATAATGTAGGGTTAAAAAAGGGTATTCACTATTTTTTAGTTAAAATTTTCAACATTGTTATATATACAGAAAATATAATTAACACCTTTAAGCTTCGTTTATGGTGGAGAAGGGTTACAAAATGTTTATGATAAAAAACAAAAAATGATACATTTAAACAAAATGCAAAATTACTTTTAATTATACTTAAAATATATTGCTGTATATAGACATAACTATAAAGTAGACTGTAATTCAACCAGAAGGATGATATTTGTAAGACTCATTTTAATTAAATTAATAAAAATATAAAATACTAGATAGTAATTAAACTAAATGTTTAAAAATAAAATGTTATCATCATTTTTAAAATGCAGAATATTTTTTTAAAAATGGTATTGTAATTTTGATATATATTTTATACTTCTAAAATTGTAGACATTTTACATTTTTTGGCACTGATACGTTCAATTAGATTAAAATCTGGTACTTTTGATGCATAAATCAACAANAATTTTACAATTTTTGGCACTGATACGTTCAATTAGATTAAAATCTGGTACTTTTGATGCATAAATCAACAATTCTGATCGAGAGTTGAAAATTTTCATGGACAGACAAAAAAAACATATTGTTATAAAACCAATGCTTTATCTGTTTCACATCGAAGCTAATAGTCATTTATAAAAGTTGTTTTTAAGAAAAAATGAGGATAAAATAAACATTTTATTAATGTTTAGTAGTGAGTTTTCTGTAATATTTAAAAATTTTAATTTTCATGTGTTTATTTTACATTATCAAATTTGGAACTATGTATTAAAAAAACAACAGAAGAAATGTGGTCTATTCGTGTTAACTATTTTCAATGAAAATTATAATTATTTAAACGGGAGCCTATAATTGAACATAAAACTGCCAATAGATAATTATTTAATTAGATAATAAATAGTATATCTCTTTGGTTTTAATTTATTTCAAATGAATGATAATTTGATAAAAACTGTAAAAAATTATGAAAATAATTTTAATTTTTTGTTGATTTTTTGTTAAAACGATTATTTTAATAGAACAAGTTGTGTGATTGTACAAGAACTACTAATATTTTATGTAAAGTTTACTAAAGGTAGATCATATGTAAAATATCGTGAGCCACCGTATTTACAGTTTCGTGGAAAAAGTGGTAAAAACCAAACTTAGGTTTGAAGTGACCAAAACGTGTTAATATTATTGCAATACATCCCTTTTTTGATTAAGTATAGAAGTGTGCAAAACTCTTAAAAAAGTTGACGTAAAAAAAAGCTAATAGTTTTTCACAAAATAATATTTATATTTATTGCTTACTTCATACGAAATGATCATATTTTGTACGTCTTGCACTGTACTTCCAACAGGATGGTTTAATTCTTGTAAATTTAATTCGACTTTTAAAATTGATGCTTTACTCTTTTCTATTACTTCGGCTATATTTTTTATTTTTTTCTTTTCTTCTTCAAGCAATTTAATTCTTTCGTCAATTGTAAATTTTAATTTTTTTTGACGATTTTCCAAATGTAAAATCTGATCACTAAACTTTAAGGCGTCCGATTCTGATAAAAGTATTTCTTGACTGTTTAATTTAAGTGATTCGATTATATTGTCAATATCAGAGCTGCGTCTACAAAGGTCATTATACTAGAAAAAAATCAAATTTTGTTATAAATAAACGTATAATTTTTTGTGTTTAAAAAACATTATTATTTTATAAGTTGTAATTGTAATAATTCATATTAATTCTTTAATTTTATACTCTAAGATAATTCTTAATCATTACTTTCTGGAGCTGATCTTCTATAGCTTTTAAACTGGAGATACGAACATCATCTGAAATTAAAACTTCTGTTTCAGTAAACCATTGTTGACATTCCTTAAAAATGTTTTCAATTTTTTTTCGACTATCTACAATTGCTATTGCGTTTTCTTCAGCCATTACAAACATGTTGTCAATTATTTTGACTTTTTCATTAACACCTATAGTTTAAATTAATTTTATATTAATTAAAGATTAACTATAGAAAAACTAAATTATTAAATATATTTACCATTCATGTCAGAATTAATAACTAAAATATCGTCATTATTGCTTATAGAAATAAGTAATTGACTAATTTTCTCCAAATCTGTAAGTTCACCATTTTTGAAATGTTGAATATTATTTTTTATTTCCTAGTAAAATAAAATTTTGTAAATTTATACAAACTATATACAATTTAAAACTGTAATTGAATCAAACCATTTTATGTTCAAAATATATTAGAGCATCTGATAATTCTAAAGGTTCAGGCAAATGTTTGTCAGGACTGAGGTCTTTTTCACATTTTTTTAACCATAAAAGGCATTCATTAAGTAATTTGTCGTATTTTACACTTGTTTCAAAAACATTTTTAACTTTGCTAGTTTCTTCGTTTATTCCTAATAATATAAAATTTAATAAATTTAGATAATCAATAAGTATCTACACTGTTAATCACACAATTTTATTATCTTTAGCGTATAGGCGCCAGACTATTTGAAATAAACTAATACCCAGTTAAAAATTAATAACAGGAGCAGTACTGGCAGTTCTGGCACACTAGTGTCCATCAGTATTAGTTCAATACTGAAATATGTCTGTAATGATAACGTTTTTTTCATACTGCTAGATTAGTATTGAAAATTTTGTATGACCAGTATAACGTCAGTACTCTGCCAACAATGGTAGATAAGTACTGACTGCCAATACTGAATCAGTACTTAAACAAGCGCTACCCAATACAATGTTAGTACGGGTTAGCCAATGGTCAGTTGCCAGTACTGGTGCAATACTTAACCTGTTGCCAATAATAGTACTTAACAAAAATTTATACTTGGGTACAGTTTATATTATTAAAACTAAAAGAAATTTTTAGCTCAAAAAATCGAACTTAAGGTTTAAGATTTAAATGTTATAGATAATAAAATTTTACAATGGTATAAGATAATAAATAAGCATAGATTTCAGTATTCATATTTTCTTACTAGCTATTAATTTTTCCAATTTTGTATATATAGGTTTGTATATATTTTCTTCAAAACTACTAAATTCCATTGGTTCAGTTTCTAACTCAATAGTATTGAGTTTTACTGCTAAAGAGTCTGTCAAAAACATTTTATGTGTTTCTATGTCTTTGTTAATTTTCTTCAAGTACGATAATATTTTATCTATATTTTCCGTATCATAGCTGACATATTTATATACGTTTAAATAATTTAACTGTTTATCAATCCAATTATCCACTTCTTTAAGTTTGGACTCTACAAATGCTAAATTTTCTTTGGTATTTTTTAAGACTTCGTATTTTCTCTCCATTCTTATACCAAAATCTCTGTATCGTCGCTCTGCAGATTTTACCTAAGTTTGAAAATACTTTTATAATTATTTATACAATTTATTTAACCTAAAAATGTAATTTCACATAAATTCACGGTTTTACAATCCACCACTATTAAAAAATAATTTCTCTAATCATAAAGTGGGCGTGGTNTTACAATCCACCACTATTAAAAAATAATTTCTCTAATCATAAAGTGGGCGTGGTGTAACGCGGTGGTCACACTAATTGTTGACAAAACTCTAGTGTTAAGCCGCGCCTAAACCTCCTCAGGTGAACGGATGGGTGACCATGCGTACGTTTCTACGGTAGCGAAAAAGCACCATTTTCCCAGTGCAGAAGGCAACGGGAAACCACTGCACTTAATTTGCCAGGATATAAAGCTATGACAAGGCTTTAGCCTTTAGAAATAGAGAAGAGAGAATCATAAAGTAAGAGTTGTTGCATGTTAATAAATTTTATTATACTAATTTAAAATTACTGAAATCAAATATCT
>NW_026100198.1:0-1097 GCF_025091365.1 Daktulosphaira vitifoliae
TATTGTAATCGCTATGAAAAAATAATAGTAATAAAAAATGTATATACATTTTATAGACTGATGTAGTAGTACATATTGCACACCAATAAATGATATATAAAGCAAACTAATGATTAAAATGCAAAAGGAGGAACTGTATTTTAAAAAAAGTCAATAGAAATAAATTTCTTTTAACAAATGAAAATGAATTACCGGTGCAATAAATCCAATAACGATGACTGCCATGAATCTCTAGCTCAGTCATTATCCTGGAACCACAATGGTAGCACAGTCTAAAAATTACAAAAACAAATTAAAATTTAATACAGCCATTACCATAATATATTATATAATCTACAATANGTTACCATAATGTATTATATAATCTACAATATTTTTATTGTAATTGCTGTGAAAAAATAATAGTAATAAAAAATGTATATACATTTTATAGACTGATGTAGTAGTACATATTGCACCAATAAATGATATATAAAGCAAACTAATGATTAAATTGTATAAAGATGGTGAAGTCTATTTTGAAAAAAGTCAATAGCAATAAATTTTTTTTAACAAATGAAAATGAATTACCTTTGTAATAAATTCAATAGCGATGACTGCCGTCATCAATCTCTAGCTTACTCGTTATCGCGGCACCACGGATACCGTCTAAAAATTACAAAATCAAATTAATTTATCAGTGCCATTACCAATATATATATATAAAAACTATATTAATTAACGACCGACTAATAATATCGTATAAAAAAATATTTACCCGCGCAATAAATCCAGTTGTCCGTTAGAACCGATAGGCCGATCCGTTATGGAAACATTCCTCGGGATACAACAACAAACGCCGTCTAAAAACTATGAAATCGAATCGATTATAATTATACGACTTACCAAACGGTTGTGAAAACGTCAAACGCACAGTATTTTTTTTGTTGTTGTTGTGTTTTTTAACGAATAAAAAGGCGTTACCCGTGTTAATAAATCCTCCGTTTGTGAGATGGTTAGAGCCAGCAGCACTCTCATTATCGAAGCAGTGCTCCGGGCACACGACAAACGCCATCTAAAAATTACAAAATCAAATCAAGTCACACAATATCGACAAT
>NW_026100198.1:5141-6373 GCF_025091365.1 Daktulosphaira vitifoliae
ATGCGTTTTCCAAAAAATAAAATGAAAATAAATAATTAAAAATCAACAAAATCAGTTATAACGTATTTTAAGACTTTTACATGTTTTTTACTGTATGTAGTGTTTTTGTGGGCTATTTATTGAGAAAACAACATTGAAGTTATTATTTTTGAATTTCTTGTAAAATTTCCTTTACTTGAGTTTTACTTTTATTATTATAAGTTAAGAGAAAAAAAAGTTATGAGACATATATCAGTTATTTCTATTAAATTTGACTCTTCGACTCAACTTAATAGGCCCGGGGGCACGGGTTAACCTTAACGGATCGGTCCCAAATTTTGCACAGCTCATTTTTTTGACCATTAAAAAAAAATTTAGGGGTAGCGTAAAGAAAAAAAAAGACATTCGATTTTTGAGGGCCACCCTAGCCTACATACAAACTTTTGTATGCGATTACAACAGTATTAATAACGGATGCGGCAGTGGATAATTAAACAAAAATTTAAGAAAAATATTAATTATTTAAAACAAACAATTTTCGGAAACAAATTATGTTAATAGTCAGAGTAAAAAACAAAAAAATCAATCAGGTTTCAAAATATATTTATCTAAAAAAATAAGCACACAAGAATATCGGTGACACGCGTCATTTGTATAAAAACCCAAACGATCTACCAGTGATTATCGTCGGCGGCAGAGGTGGTGGTGTCGGCAGCGATCGTATAACAATATATATATGATATAGCAATGTACTTAAGGGTCGGTGGAGTAAGAGTTTTCGTATGGGCGTGTGACATATCGAACACGAGGACTCAAAGTACACTATATACATGTTTAAGAGTTAACGCATACCTACCCCCGAAAATTTTTATTTTTTCGTAGTATAATCAATTTATTACATTCAATCTATAAGTATGCGACAAACTGTGTTAGTTGATGTTGTTATGTATTTTAATAATACATATTTTTAAAAAGAGAACAAGTTAAGTTTTACAGTAAAAACTTTATTTTAAAAAATCATAAGAGTGTCTACTTTTTTAGATCTTCATTACATCTTAATCAAAGANTGTCTACTTTTTTAGATCTTCATTACATCTTAATCAAAGAGGGGACAAAGACGCTAGCTGTTTAACAGTGCAGCCACTAATATATAACATCCTTCTCTTAACAATTGTTTTTTTTAGCTTCGATGCGAAGCTGAGAAGGTATTAATTTTACTATGATGTGTTTTTTTATTTTTTTTTTTATTTTTT
>NW_026100199.1:0-333 GCF_025091365.1 Daktulosphaira vitifoliae
TTAAACTACGTTCTAAGTATGAAAAAACTTAAAATTTAAGAAAAACAACATTTTTACACATAAAAACACTTTGAAAGTCGACAAAATTAGAAAGTTTTTAAATTAAAATTAGAAAAAACAACTTAAAATTTAAGAAAAACAACATGTTTACACAAAAAAACACTATTTAAGTCAAAAAATTAGAAAGTCCACGATAAATTGAAACATCGTTAAACAAAGATCTAAATGAAAAACAACTTAAAATTTAAGAAAAAATAAAATGTTTACACATAAATTCACTTTGAAAGTCGACAAAATTAGAAAGTCGACGAAAGAGTGAAACATCATTAAACT
>NW_026100199.1:545-6365 GCF_025091365.1 Daktulosphaira vitifoliae
AATAGACATTGAAAGTCGAAAAAATTTTCAAGTCGACGAAAAAGTGAAACATCATCAAATGACGTTCAATGTAAGAAAAAACTTAAAATTTAAGAAAAACAACATGTTTACACATAAATAGACATTGAAAGTCGAAAAATTAGAATGTCGACGAAAAATTGAAACATCGTTAAAGAAAGATCTAAATGAAAAACTAATTAAAATTTAAGAAAAAACAAAATGTTTACACATAAAAACACTATGAAAGTCCAAAAATTAGAAAGTCGACGATAAATTGAAACATCGTTAAACAAAGATCTTAATGAAAAACAACTTAAAATTTAAGAAGAAACAAAATGTTTACACATAAAAACACTATGAAAGTCCAAAAATTAGAAAGTCGACGAAAAGTTGAAACAACATTAAACTTCGTTCTAAGTAAGAAAAAACTTAAAATTTAATAAAAACAACATGTTCACACAAAAAAACACTATGTAAGTCAAAAAATTAGAAAGTCGACGATAAATTGAAACATCGTTAAACAAAGATCTTAATGAAAAACAACTTAAAATTTAAGAAGAAATACAATGTTTACACAGAAATTCACTTTAAAATTCAAAAAAATGAGAAAGTCGACGATAAATTGGAACATTGTTAAACAAAGATCTAAATGAAAAACAACTTAAAATTTAAGAAGAAACAACATGTTTACACATAAAAACACTTTGAAAGTCGAAAAAATTAGAAAGTCGACGAAAAAGTGAAACATCATTAAACTACGTTCAAAGTAAGAAAAAACTTAAAATATATGAAAAACAACATGTTTACACATAAATAGACATTGAAAGTCGAAAAATTAGAATGTCGACGAAAAATTGAAATATCATTAAACAAAAATTTAAATGAAAAACAACTTAAAATTAAGAAAAACATTTTTAGACATAAATAGACTTTGAAAGTCGAAAATATTTTATAGTCGTCGAAAAATAGAATCATCATCAAACTACGATCTAAGTAAGAAAAAACTTTATATTTAAGAAAAACAACATGTTTACGCATAAAGAAACTTTAAAGTCGAAATAATTAGAAAGTCGACGAAAAATTCAAAAAATCATTAAACTACGTTAAAAGTAAGAAAAAGCTTAAACTTTAAAAAAAACAGCATGATATAAACTTAGTAGGTGAAAAAATTTCGTTGTTAGAATCGACGAATAGTCCGATTTTTATTCCGATATCTTCCGAGGAAATAATTACCGTGACTCAAAATAGGGTTTTAAAAAAAAAATGTAGTTTTTTTATTATTATTGAAACGCCTAATGAAACTTTAGAATGCTCTTGTAAAATCATTAGTGATTTAATAAAATATATTTCTTTGGAATTAAAAGTAAATAGCGTTTAACGTCTGGGCAAACCCCATCATAACAGAATTAGACCAATACTTGTCGAATGCGATTCTATAGCTAACATTTCTAAGCTATTAAAAAATAAATCTAAACTTCGAGCAATTAAAAAATGGGAAAAAGTTTATGTCAATGCTGATTTAACTTACAATCAAAGAATTCATATAAGGAATCTGAAAGATGAACTTAACCGTAAACGTTTAGCAGGCGAAGCAATTTTGATTATAAAATTTGTCAAAGGTGTACCTACTATATGTCCAAAATACTAATTAATCCTTTTTATAATTCTGTAAGTTATAATGATCAATTTCATGATTTTTATTCTTTGTCTAATCATAATTTATTGTATTTTAATTGTTTCATATAGAGTAAAAAAAAAAATGTTGTTATTAAGAAAAAAACTTTCACTGGTTTATATCAAAATTTAAGAGGTTTGCGAACTAAAATTCACAAACTCTTAACTAGTATTCCAATTATTAATGTTGATTATTTTTTGTTAACTAAAACTTGGTTAAATGGTTCTATTTCTGATTCTGAACTAGGTTTTGATAACTATAATGTATTTAGATATGACCGGTGTATGAGTACTTGTACGCACAATCGAGATGGTGGTGTAGCTATCTGTGTACACAAACGCTTTAATGCTGAAATATTATCAATACCAGTTATAAATGTTGAACAAATTTTTGTATTAGTTAGAGTAGGGAATAGTCATAAATTTCTTTTATGAACTTGTTATATTTCCCCTTCTAGTCCTCCTAATTTGTATGAAGCTCACGTGGAAGCAGTAGACTCTTTGTTCAGTTACTTTATGACTAATAATACTCACTTTATATTAGCTGGTGATTACAATTTACCTGGTGTAAAATTTTCATGTGATGATACTGGTCTTAGATATTCTGGTCATAATCTACCTGGTGCTAATATAATCTTTAACAAATTTTCGTTTTTAAATTTATATCAAAATAATACTGTTTTAAACGACTTTAATAATTCTTTAGATTTAGTTTTTGTTAATAATAATTCAACTCTGGTATCTCGGTCTAATGATAATTTAGTTTCTCCAGATAGGTATCATCCATCATTATTAATTAGTAATGTATACAATTATGATAGTTATAATTCAAGATATAAGAATTATACATGGTATTATGACTTTAACCATGCTAATTTTCCTTTATTAGTTAATTTATTAAATGATGTAGATTGGTCTTGTCTTTATAATTTAAATGAAATTAACTCAGCATTAAGTAAGTTTTATGAAATAATCTCTAGAGTGTTAGATGCTAATGTGCCTAAAATCTACTCTTATAAATCTTCTTTTCCACTATGGTTTTCAAAAGAATTAAAGTCCCTTATACACAAAAAAAAATATTTGCATAAAAANAAAGAATTAAAGTCCCTTATACACAAAAAAAAATTTTAAATATAATGATATCTGACAGTGATTAAAATCACTATCAAAATAAAACGCTTCGATGCAAATCTTTAGATAGTGTTTATTTTTAAAAAATACACTTTTCAATAAGTTATAGCATTATAAAGTTAAAAATGTGAAAAATAAAATCGAGAATTTTCACACGAAAATAGCATTTGGTAGTCATTTTCGCTGTGAAGACAAGTCCAGAGGTCAAATTTTTTTTTTCAAATTAAAGTATATTACATTAGCTTTAATTTAAAATATATATAAAAGTGTCAGACCTTCCGGAACATTTTCAAAAGTTAATTTTTTGTGAAAAAGTTGTCATTTTAAATCCCCCCCTTGGGCAGAAAAAAGGGTCAAATTTACAAAAAAAATAAATCAAATGATAGGTAAAAACATCAAGCATTTATAAAAAAAAAAAATTATATTGATTTGTTTATTTTTGAAAAAGTTACGGCACATTTTAGTAAAAAAAATTGAAAAAATTTCGAAAATTAGCGATTTATAAATTTGTAATTTTTTTGGAGGTTTCCCCCATTTACGGGGAACGAGGGAATTTTTTTCAATTTTTAAGGGTAATGTCTTCGACTAGATACGATTTGTGATCTTTTGACGTATCGTTGAAAGAAATCCGTTCGGTGAGAGCTGAGAAAAAGTGGTAACAGACACAAAAAAAAAAAACACATCATAGTAAAACCAATACCTTCTCAGCTTCGCATCGAAACTAAAATATGGATTACAGTCAATCTATAATGAATTTTCATCTACCCGTGCAACTTGTAAATTTTTATCTAAGCATTGCTATTCTGATTATTTAAATAAAGTTCGAAACAGTTTAATAAATAATCCTAAATACCTTTGGAAATATATAAAAAATTGTAAAAATGTAAACCGACTACCTAATGTAATGAAGTACGATAATTCACGCTTTGATAATATGAGAGACATTGCTAATATTTTTGGTGAATATTTTGGTTCAGTATTCTCAGCACATAATACTGATCCGTTGTCTTTGGATAATTACGAAGGTGATAAAATTGATTTTTCCAAGTGTGATTTATCTTTATCAGATATTTATGAAGGTCTTTCTCATCTTAAAAATAGCACTTCAACTGGACCCGATTTAATTTCTGAAATATTTCTTAATAATTGTCGTTGTGCTCTTCCCCGGCCGATTCACTTCCTTTATTCCCTTTCTTTGTCATCTGGTTGTTTTCCAGATCTTTGGAAATTTAGCTTTATATATCCTATTTTTAAATCTGGTGATAGAAGTGAGGTAACTAATTATCGCCCCATATCTAAGCTTAATGTCTTACCAAAGTTATTTGAAAAATTATTACTACCTAAGCTTGCATATACATTTCAACCTATTTTAGTTAATAATCAACATGGCTTCCGTTCATCAAAATCAACTATAACAAATCTTCTTATTTTTTACACTACTTTAATATCCGATATAAGCTCTGGAGGCCGCGTAGACGCTGTGTATACTGATCTCAAAAAAGCTTTCGATAAAGTTGATCATTCAATTTTGTTAAAAAAGCTAAGACTTTTGGGTGTAGGTAATCCAATGCTTGCGTGGTTTTCTTCCTTTCTCAAAAATAGAAATCAACAAATCAAAACAGGTAATTTTACTTCGAATATAATTAATGTTACTTCAGGTGTACCACAAGGTGGCCATTTGTCTCCTTTACTTTTTATCGTTTTTATTAATGATTTATGTCGAATTTTTCAACACTGCAACTATCTGCTTTTTGCGGATGATCTTAAGTTATTTATGACCATTCAATCAGTTGATGATTGTGGTAAATTACAATCAGATTTAGATAAATTCAGTTTATGGTGNTATTTAGATAAATTTAGTTTATGGTGTAAAAAAATGGATTAGTAATTAATACAAATAAATGTCATCAGATAACATTTACTCGTTCTAAAAATGTAAATATTAATCAGTATACGATTGATGGTTGTAATTTGCTTAATGTTTATAGTATTAAAGATTTAGGAGTTATATTATCCAGCGATTTATCTTTTTCTAACCATATAGATTATATTTACAATAAAGTGTCACGAACACTTTGCTTTTTGAGAAGATATTGTAATGAATTCAATAATATTTTGTGTATCAAAACCTTGTACATTTCTTTTGTAAGATCAATTTTAGAATATGCATCTATTATTTGGTGTACATATAAAATAGGTGAAATTAATACAATAGAATCTATACAAAGACGTTTTTTACATTTTATTTCTTTTAAGTCTAGGGATTATAATGTGTCCATCGATGAAATACGAATCTCTCTTGGTTTAACTTCCCTTGCTTACAGGAGATAATGCAATGATGTTTTTTGTATTTATAATCTCCTTAATAATAATGTAGATTGTCCAGAAATTTTAAGTCTAATTCCTTTTAATGTAATTCGTAATTTTCATCTCCGATCTAATAATTTATTTTATGTTAACTCATATCGTCAGAATTATAGTTATTATTCACCGGTCAATAGAATGCTACATTTTTGCAATTTAATTAAAAATTTTGATTTCTTTAATGACCATTTNATTGCAATTTCATTAAAAATTTTGATTTCTTTAATGACCATTTAACCAAGTTAAAATCTATTTGTAGCGATGTATTTTAATTATTAATTTTGTATGTTAATAATTTAAACTTCTATGTATGCTGTACTTATTTAATTATTTAAATATTTTGTATTTATATTCTGTACTCATTGCCGTCTGTGGCGTACTCAATATTTATTTGTTTTTTTTTCTGTTTGATTATGTTGTGTCTTGTATATTACAAAAATAAATAAATATTGAAATAAATAAATAAATAAATGTTTACACATAAATACACTTTGAAAGTCGAAAAAATTAGAATGTCTACGAAAAATTGAAATATCATATCTTTGGTTCCAGGGAAGAAGGGCTTAAGTCAATTTTTGTTGGTTTTCAATACAAACAAATAAAATTTTGAAAATTGCTACAAGTGTAAATTAAATGTTTATATTCCTATAT
>NW_026100200.1:0-6362 GCF_025091365.1 Daktulosphaira vitifoliae
CGCGTTATGCGATCGACCACCACCAAGCGCGATCACGCGCGAACAATCGGCTCGTCAGGACAAACAACGTAAGTATTTGCGAACTTCACCGCGATAGGCGGTATAATTAGCTATTTATTCCATTTGATAATCGCGCCATGCGTATTCGATTCACTGAGTAGACCGGCGGCTTGGCGGGGGGGTATTTGACACGGACCGCGTCGTTCTCTATACACGGAACCCCGCGACCCGTGACACCTGTATCAGCCGCCGCCCTTCTACGTGCATATGGTAGTTTGACTGACTAACACCGCGTGCGATACGCCACGGTACAAAGTCCAGCAAGTGCCGCACGTCCAGCTACGACCCGCCGCAAATACACGTTAAGTCATCTCCGTGACACCGTTCGACACACATCGGCCTTTTTCCTCATCGTCAATCAGTGCCTAATNAAGTCATCTCCGTGACACCGTTCGACACACATCGGCCTTTTTCCTCATCGTCAATCAGTGCCTAATCTCGTGTCTGTTCATCTTAACTTGTGTTTTCTTCGTCTTTTAGTAATCGTGTATATTATCTATAATAATTTAAAGTGTATATATATATATATAACATATATGTAACATTGTTGAATAAACGGCACCGCACAAACTAAATAACTATAATCGTGTCGACTACATTATTTATCCGTCATTACGACGTCTAAGTATCTGTCAATATATAAATGCGCTTACCTTCGTATATTATTTAATAATTGAATGTACCGAACTTTTCAGTAGGTACCTAGTTTTTATAACAAATGTCTGATAATTGTATTCAATAAATGAAAATATCGAACAATTTTATTTTATATTGTACTTGTACGTTGAGGTGTAAACTCGTTCGTAGAAGCACATCGATTACCGATAATCAATGTGTCCACATTGCTACGTGATATATGTATTACATGTTTTGTTCCGTATCATCGAGTAGTGGAAATTCTCAATAGATTATTTATTTTTAAAACTTAATTGCACAGTCGGTAGCAGATCCACATAATCCCAATTGAAGGGCTCCGTGCAAAAACGAGACAAGTCCACTTTTTTTCAAAAGTCACTTTTTGATGTTATCATATGTAGATTCTTTTTCTTTACAATTGTGTGCAACAACGAGACATGTCCAATGATTATTTACGGAGTTATTAAGTAAATGGACTTGTCTGGTATAAGATATTATGAGCAAGAACCAGGTAAGTCCGGACTTGTCTGGTTTTTGCGCAGAACTGTTGGCTATACTGCAAATTAGTATTGATAGTATATATTTGTAGATATTCGTAAAAATATGTTACTGATAATATTTTGAATTTAGTTTCCATTTATAGTTGTAAATATTAAGACTGATTGTAAATATTAATGTTAATGTATAGTTTTTACTTTTATTTAGTTGCTGTAACAGGCAGTGTTATTTAGTTTTATTATATTTTAAAATGAACTGTGATAATATAACAAAACAACTTGAATATGATGAACTCTGAGTCATCATTTGAATTTAATTTTGATGATGACATTCAAGATCCAGATTATACAGTTTTTGAAAATGACGATCTCGGTGGCATACTGTGTTTAGATTCTGATCCAGATGATCATTTTGAGCCACTTTCAACGACACCCTTAGGATTAATCAATATTATATCAGAATCCAGTGAAGATGATCAACCTACATCTATTCGTATTGGTAAGAAAAGAATACAAAATAAATCATGTTGGAAACGAATATTATAAAAAATTGTAGGTCTGAAGGTATTGGATATAATTCTCTGCGTGACAAAACAATTATTGTTCCTCCTAGAACTACAGGCCCCGACTGTCACTGTCGTCAAAAATGTTTTACTAATGTATCGGATGACCAAAAATTAAATTTACTTGTAACATTTAATAATATAAGTGATCAGAACAAACAAGATACATTGGATTTGGGTGGATTAATTAGGGTCAAACCTGTTATTCGTCAAAGGAAAAGAGATGGTAGTCGACCAAGTAAAACATGTTCTGTAAAATATGAGATAAAAGGTGGTTTAAATATTATCCCAGTTTGTAAGAAGGCGTTTTGTTCTCTTTTTGGAGTTGGAAAATCCAGAATAGAAAGAATAATAAAAAATTTGAAGAACCATGTTCCCAGCCCAGTGGATAAACGTGGTAAGCATCACAGTCGACCTAATAAAATACCTGACAATATATGTTTCCAATTAGATACGTTTATTAATTCATTTCCTAAGAGACAATCTCATTATAGTAGGTCTGATAACAATAATGTAAGGTATATGTCTCCTGAACTTTCAATTGCTAAATTATATAGAATGTATTTGGAAAAATATGAACCTGATGTATGGGCAGTTTTAAACAGTGAAAATGATGAACAAGTGAAACCTAAATTGAAATACAACTATTTTAATAATTACTTTAATACAAATTTCAACATTTCATTTGCTTACCCCAGATCTGACACTTGTCAAACCTGTGATAACTTGAAAAAAATGATTGACAATAAACACAATGAAGAAGAAAAAGGTAATCTTGAAGTAGAAAAACAAATTCATCTGCGGAAAGCAGAAGTATTTTACACTTATTTAAAGCAGTTATCTGCTGAAGCCAAACAAAATGATTTAATTGATGTTTTAAGTTTTGATTTTCAACAGAACATGCCTCTTCCATACATTCCATCAGGAGATGTCTTTTATAAAAGGCAACTTTGGTCATTTAATTTTTGTATACACTCAGCAAGTACAGGCAAATCTCATTTTTATATGTACAATGAATCATTAGCTAAAAAAGGATAGAACAAAGTAATAAGTTTTTTACATCACTATTTTAAAAACATATTAAGTCCAAGAATAAAAATATTATATTTATTTTCTGACAATTGCAGTGCGCAAAATAAAAATAAAACACTATTTCAATATCTATCTGCTGTGGTCAACACTCCAAATTTTTCTATAAAATTAATTATTCACAGATATCCTGAGCCCGGACATAGTTTCCTGCCCTATGATAGGTGCTTTGGGCACATTGAAAAGGTACGGAGAAAAGTAGAAAGAGTGTTTTTGCCAGATGAATATGAAAAAATGGTTTCAGAAACAAATAAAAAATTTAAAGTTGTTCATGTTGATCAAAGTATGATTTTTGATTTTACTAGTTATTTATCTCCATTAGCTAAAAAAATTGTAACCAATAAAGAGAAAATAAAATTTACTATTATGACTTACCGATATGTCAAATATACAAATAAAGGTATTTTTTGTAGTACATCTGGAAATTCTACTGTTAAAGAAAAATACACTTTAAATAAGACTGGTGAAGAACTAACTATAAATGAAAATGGACTATTAAGATTGTACAATGAACCTATTAAACTGAAACTGTCAAAATTCAATGATGTTACTCAGTTAGCAAACAAATATGTGCCTCAAGAATACCTATGGTTTTATATTGGACTTAGTGCTGCTGAAGAAGATAATATCAATAATAATGATGATTCTGACTATGAAAATTGAACACAATACCCAGTTAATCATATTTTGTAAGTTTTTATACCTACCTAACTAAATCAAATTTCATAAATGTTATTAATTTTTATGTTTTACATTTTGAAATTAATTGTATATTTTTTATTTTCATTTTTATTAGCCTAATATTGAACAATACTATATACTTATTATACAATAATTAACTTATTAATATTATTACAAAGTATTACCTATTAATATTATGTTTTATTAAGTTTTTATTATTACTAAGAGTTGAAATATTATGTTTTTTGTTTTTGGTTTGTCATATTGTTACTAAGAAAAGTAATATACTATTTTAAAAATGTTATAATATGTATTTCATTTTATTTTTTATTGTTAAATTTTTTAAAATATTATGTTTTTTTATGTATTTAGGAAAACAAAAAGTTATTATGTTATTTATTTTGATGTTTAAGATTAATGTTACAAGGTGATTTATATTTTTTTTTTATTTTTTGTTAAAATGGTAATATAAATATTATAAAAAAAGTCTATGTTATTATTTAATACTCTTCTTAAAGTAATTAAAAAAGTTATAGGTACTTAATAAAATATAACTCTAGTAAAATATGTAATACAATATTTCAAAAAATAATAAATTGATAAATATAATATGGATAGTAGTCGAGTGTGAAGCTACCAATTCGAGGTCCACCAACTTCTTATCACTAACAAATATTGGTTACCCTTCGGTTACCAATATTTAATTGAGTATAACGCTTTTTCTAACCGATAGATGTAGACACATATAACAAAAAGCATATATTCAACGCTTTTACCAATAATATACACAACAAAGATCTGTCGGCCGGTGGGAGTATATATACAATTACTATCGTATACACCGCCGTACCAACTCGAATAATTGTGAACGACCACTGCATTTAACAACTTAGCATTTGATATTATATTATAGAGATTTTTATAAGCTTTCAGAAAATGTATAGAAAATATCTGGACTCGTCTCGGAACATTCACCAATTCGCCAATTACTGTGGCCGAGTTGTTGCGTTTATACGCTACCAAAAGTAATTTTCGCGGTCTTGATTTGCAATATTCAGTTATACCTGCACGTTTCACCCGTTAGCTTTTCACACCACTTATAGAGTTTTTTATAAGCTTTCAGAAAATGTATAGAAAATATCTGGACTCGTCTCGGAACATTCACCAATTCGCCAATTACTGTGGCCGAGTTGTTGCGTTTATACGCTACCAAAAGTAATTTTCGCGGTCTTGATTTGCAATATTCAGTTATACCTGCACGTTTCACCCGTTAGCTTTTCACACCACTTATAGAGTTTTTTATAAGCTTTCAGAAAATGTATAGAAAATATCTGGACTCGTCTCGGAACATTCACCAATTCGCCAATTACTGTGGCCGAGTTGTTGCGTTTATACGCTACCAAAAGTAATTTTCGCGGTCTTGATTTGCAATATTCAGTTATACCTGCACGTTTCACCCGTTAGCTTTTCACACCACTTATAGAGTTTTTTATAAGCTTTCAGAAAATGTATAGAAAATATCTGGACTCGTCTCGGAACATTCACCAATTCGCCAATTACTGTGGCCGAGTTGTTGCGTTTATACGCTACCAAAAGTAATTTTCGCGGTCTTGATTTGCAATATTCAGTTATACCTGCACGTTTCACCCGTTAGCTTTTCACACCACTTATAGAGTTTTTTATAAGCTTTCAGAAAATGTATAGAAAATATCTGGACTCGTCTCGGAACATTCACCAATTCGCCAATTACTGTGGCCGAGTCGTTGCGTTTATACGCTACCAAAAGTAATTTTCGCGGTCTTGATTTGCAATATTCAGTTACTCCTTCACGTTTCACCCGTTAGATTTTCACACCACGTATAGAGTTTTTTATAAGCTTTCAGAAAATGTATAGAAAATATCTGAACTCGTCTCGGAACATTCACCAATTCGCCAATTACTGTGGCCGAGTTGTTGCGTTTATACGCTACCAAAAGTAATTTTCGCGGTCTTGATTTGCAATATTCAGTTATACCTGCACGTTTCACCCGTTAGCTTTTCACACCACTTATAGAGTTTTTTATAAGCTTTCAGAAAATGTATAGAAAATATTTGGACTCGTCTCGGAACATTGTCAAAATCGCAAATTACTATGGCCGAGTTGTTGCGTTTATACGCTACCGAAAGTCATATTCGCGGTCTTTAATTGCAATATTCAGTTATACCTGCACGTTTCACCCGTTAGCTTTTCACACCACTTATAGAGTTTTTTATAAGCTTTCAGAAAATGTATAGAAAATATCTGGACTCGTCTCGGAACATTGTCAAAATCGCAAATAACTGTGGCCGAGTTGTTGCGTTTATACGCTACCAAAAGTAATTTTCGCGGTCTTGATTTGCAATATTCAGTTACTCCTGCACGTTTCACCCGTTAGCTTTTCACACCACTTATAGAGTTTTTTATAAGCTTTCAGAAAATGTATAGAAAATATCTGGACTAGTAAATAAAACTATGTATCCCCATCGATTTTAATTTGGATTACGCTGTTCATAATAGTACCTCAGCAAGGCCGGATTTATCCAAAAAGTGTCCCTAGGCTAATAAGGAACAGACTCCCACTTCTTAGGACACAGATAGAATGGGACCGCCTCCCAATTAATTAGAAATTTGTATTTCCTAATGTATAATGTATAGTTACTTTAAAAATATTTAAAAGTCAACGTAAAAAAATTATGTATTGAAATTTTGTAGTTTAAATTATAATGAAAAAAAATTAGTCCTGCATAAATTATAATTAATGTACAATAATAAAAAATAATAATTATTTTGTACTCTGTTAATAAACGGTTAATTCAG
>NW_026100201.1:0-1758 GCF_025091365.1 Daktulosphaira vitifoliae
ACAGTAAAATGTTAGTTTTATACAATTTTAAAACAATTATAAATATTTTATACTTAAATTTCTGGTCATATCAAATCATGAGCTAATTATCTTACGGTATAATACTGCAGAATAGCTTAAAACACTAAATAAGAGCCAAGCTAATTAAAATTATGTCTTAAAACTTTTTCATTCTCTAGATCTTAAAAATCATTAATATTAAAAATAGAAAAATNAGATCTTAAAAATCATTAATATTAAAAATAGAAAAATAAAATTTTTTTTTTTCAATTAATTTGCCAAAAATTATGTATTTGAGATTTCAAATAATTCTGTCTTTTGTCAGTTAAAATAATCTTTTTAATTAGCATAATTATACCATATTTTTATACAGCATTTTTTTTTTAATGGTAGAACAAATTTAACATGATATATAACAATATAAAAATTTATATTTACGAAAATATATCAAAATTGCAATCGTTGAAAACGGCAGTTTTTTATTTGTTTAGCAATTTTAAATGTCTATTACTATCTGAAGAGTACATAGATAAATTCGAAATTATAATTGACACGACTTACGTCACAATTATATATTCGACACTGATATAGACGGTATAGAGGCATGGGTCGTTTATTACTGAAGAACAACAAAATATTATTAAAAAAAAGAAATCGAAATGACGAACCCAATTAATAATAATGTTCGTATAAAATCGCGACACTTTCGCTGTTGTCAGAGATGTGGTGTCCAACATGGTCCTCGGACGTCAATAGTAACAGCGTTGATGGCGACGGTGCGGTATCGGTTCATCTTGTCAGGTTGCGCAACACGTCCAGAGCCAGTGGCGTAAATCATCGACGACTTGAAGCAGACTCGACCAATATTTGCAAAGGGTCGTCGTCGGGCGAGCGACACTTGCTGGACTTTGTACTGTAACGTGTGGCAGACTGTGTTGGTCAGTCCAATTACCATGTACACGTAGTAGAGCGATCGCTGACATATGCGACACAGGCGTNAAGCAACACATGCGACACAGGCGTAGGGCTCTGTGTATCTAACGTATCAAATAATTTAAAAAACTAAAAAAACACGCTTTTAAACTATATTTATTTTTTACTTTTTAGTTTCATGTTATGATAGTAGTTACTATCAATATCATGGTTGTTACGGGTAACGGGAAATCAGGGTTCGATTCCGGGGAGGGAGTCTGAAAAACTGCTACCACATCCAAGGAAAGCAGCAGGCGCGCAAATTTCCCACTCCCGGAACATGGAGGTAGTGACGAAAAATGACAATACGGAAAACATCCCTCGAAATCGGAATGAATACTTTATATCTCTTAATTAGAATAAAGTGTGTTAATATATATTTTTAATAGTAATTAGAATATATATATATATACAAATAATGCGACTTAACTACGTAAAAGTATCATGCACTAGGTATAGCTGTGTTTTGTGGGCGGGCGTGTCGAACTAACGTTATACCTGAGGTATAAACGGCAGTAGAAATATATACGTAAGTCATATGGTACGCGGATAGTATTGGTCAGTCAAAAGAAAAATTTGTTTATATATATATAATATTGATGACAAGCACACAGACCGGACAAGACAAACCGATCCGCACCCGCGCACCGTCGCCATCAACGCTGCTAACGTTTTGACGCCCGAGGGCCATGCCGGACACCGAGTCGTAAGTGCCGCGATATTAAGCGAAGATTATTATTACTGTATTTGTCTCTTTGGTTTATTTGTCTTTCTTTAAAGTTAACC
>NW_026100201.1:4375-6342 GCF_025091365.1 Daktulosphaira vitifoliae
AAAGCAGCTGCTTCTGTTGTGCTTTCATCCCAAGGACATTCATTTTCATGTGCATATTTTAATATTTTTAAATAACCTCTTCTGGCAGCTGCAGTAGGTGTACGTTTATCCCATTCACAGCCATTTTCAAAAGCATATTTTAAACATTCTAAATTACCGCTTAAAGCAGCTGCTTCTGTTGTGCTTTCATCCCAAGGACATTCATTTTCATGTGCATATTTTAATATTTTTAAATCACCTCTTATGGCTGCCCCAGTAGTTGTATGTTTATGACATTTACAACCATTTTCAATTGCATATTTTAAACATTCTAAATTGCCATTAGAAGCAGAGGCTGCTGTTGTGCTTTCATCCCAAGGACATTCATTTTTATGTGCATATTTTAATATTTTTAAATTACCTCTTTTGGCTGCCTCAGTAGTTGTATGTTTATGACATTTACAACCATTTTCAATTGCATATTTTAAACATTCTAAATTACCAATAGAAGCAGAGGCTACTGTTGTTCTTTCATTCCAAGGACATCCATTTTCATATGCATATTTTAAAATATGTAAATTACCCTGAATGGCGGCCTCATAAGTAATTCTATCATCCCATGGGCATCCTTTTTCGTGTAAATATTTTAAATTTTCCAGATTTCTATTAAAAACAGCTGTATAAGTTGTATCTTTATTGCAAGGATATCCATGTTTAAGGACATATTTAAAAATTTTTAGATTACCAGCAGCAGCAATGTTAGTTATAAATTGATTAAAATCGTATCCATTTTTGTGAATATATTTTAATATTTTTAGATGACCCTTTCTAATCGCACTTGTCGCAATTTTGAATTGATTCCATTTACAACCATTTTCATAAGCATATTTTAAACATTCTAAATGACCATTATTTGCAGCAGCTTCTGTTGTTTTTTCATCCCATTTACATCCTTTTTGAAATGCATATTTTAACAATTCCAAATTTCCGTTTTCTGCAGCTATTCTTGTCGTGTCTTCTTTTAATTGCCATTTTTGTTCGTCATTTGAATTATCATATTGAATTGCTAAATGAGAAAAATATTAATTAAGTTTTGCTGTAATAAAATTTAATATCTAATTAAGAAAGAGACATACAAATACAATTTTTATTTTTAAGGGCATCGAAAAATTGTGACTTTACATAAAGCTTAAGGTATTAGGTTTAGTCAAGTCTCTATTATTCGACTAGTTGTAGTTATAATAAATGAATATATTGCTATCTAAAAAATTATATATATATTTTGAATAGTAAAATATAATTGAAGCACTTTTGTATTTAGAAACCAAAAAGTACTCTGAAGTAGTCGTAGTTCACTTTAGACTTATCGCTGGATGGCGACTGCGACACACCTGCCTCTTCTCGTCCGACAGGTCACGCGACGCTGAGTGACCGTGGGTAACGCGAACCGGTTTGGCATTGCACCAAAAATATATACATATTACTTTTTCAACTACTTCACGGAAATCTATCGTGACACTTTTTATGTGCTTCCTTACGTGTATTGGTTTAAAATATATTGAGATTAATATTTAAACACTTTTTTACTATTTATTTTGTCACAAATATACCTTGATTACATTATTGGCGCATTCGAATAAGGAATTTTTTTCAGACTAAGAAGTAATTAAGCTAAGTGCTAAATAATTACAGCAATTATTATTTTTAGTACCCTTAGTGATATGCTTGCAAAATAGAGAACCTAAAGCTTTAAATGACTAAAAGTGTAGTAAGTTCTAGAATAAGAAATTTTTATGACTTAAATAATTATAAGATTATTAATTTTTGGGGTTAAGGTATATATAAGCAATAGTCATAGGCTTATTATACGGGAATTTTCTCTAACGTGGTTTGTACTAAAAAAAAAAATTAGGCAAAAATCAGCGCATTATCATCCCACTGACCTACTTGTTATTTATTTATATACTTGTGACTTTATCAACCAGTAT
>NW_026100202.1:0-6312 GCF_025091365.1 Daktulosphaira vitifoliae
GTAGATTTTCTTTTAAATTTTCTGCATTTATTTCAATAAATAAAGTGTGTCATATTTAACTCATAAACTCTTTTTTAGAAATTTTAATAACTAATTTTTGTTTAAACTAAACACTTGATAAATATATATTTTATGTATCTCAAAACGTAAACCTGTCATTATTTTAATTTAAATTTAATCTTACGAATGCTATGATCTTTTTTGCTTACTAATTTAACAGTTTATCTACGTAGTCCATTCAACGAATTAATTTTGATAACATAAAAGAAATATTTTATAATCAAATTTAATGTTCAAATTAATTAAAAATTTTAAATTACATATATTTTCTTTAAGTCAAATATTTCTACATAACATTTATTTTAATACAATTATTTGATAAGAATTATTGGATAGTTTTAAAAAACACGACCTCAGATATTTGATCACGTCACTCCCCCGTTTTTTTATTTTATATAAAAATCTTATAATGTGAAAAGACTGGATCAAACAACCACCCACATTCCGTGCCTTATTAGGGTTAAATTTTGACAGAATAGGGTTGTTTTTAGTTTTCACATTTAAATCAATAAAAATTATAATTAGCCAAAAAATGTCGTAAATCAAAATTATTTAGTATAAATTTTACCTTCCTTGCTAAACTTAAATTTATTTTAAATCGTTAGAGTGTAATTTAAATAAAGTGTTTTTCAAATAAAATGATACTAAAATCAAATTACATATAATTTATTTAAAAACAAAAAAGAATACTAAAAGTAATGAAAAATATTTACTATTTAATGGATTAAAAAAACTTTCTCGTTTGTTGCTTGAAAACTTTTGTCGATAATTTTTGACTACTTGTAATTAAAAAAAAAATTAGTTTATATAAATAAGTGCATTTTTATATTTGCCCGTAACAGATATTATTTTAGCGTTATAGACCTCCATCAACTTTACAAAGTGTATGGAAGTTTCATTAACTACTCTTATCAAAGATATTTTTTGTCGGCTATAATTATAACTTTCATTATAACTCTATTTAGCTGTATCTAATTATAGAAAATTTGTCGAAAATTTAAATTGTGAAAATATGTTCATGATGTTGGTCAATAACAAGTTTATTTGTAAATCACAGTTTTTAAATAAAGGAACATCTTTTACATTTAATGTAAATTTCTTTTTATAGTCTGTTCGTCATATTTAACTTAAGTTAGTTTATCTATAATTTTTCTTTTAATTTCCATTGAAATCTTTTCATTAAATGAAGCAAAACCCGCATATTTTTCACTCAATTACTACAAATGATTGCAAAGTTTTTTATGGCTTTGTCCCCTATTTTTTTTTATATTTGTTTGAAATATACTCATTTTTCAAAAAATGAATGTCATTTTAAGTAGCTTCAATAGTATTTGTGCATTTAAACTATTGCTGTACGTAACATGTAACAATAAAACAGTAAACGTATTTTAAAGCAAAACTTTCTTATGAAAAAAGTTTAGACGATGCCTAAATATGTAAATTTTTAAACATCTATCTTGCATAGTGATATATAGGTTGATTGAGGTGAACTCCATTTGGTGGTGTATGTCCTAAAACTATAATTACAGCTCATTACAGTCATCTCGAAGTAAATTGTCTTTGATGTTTTTTCGCAAATGATAAAACCTCACAGACTACATCATAGTTTATCATATTCTCTGTTATACACGTAGAATAACTTATCTTATCTATATCATATTAATTTATTTAAAATCGTATAAAAAGGGCTATACTTAAGTCAAATATAGCAGTTGATTAGTTTCAGAAAATACACATTAAAGTACGACTTCGAAAATATAATGACAACAAACTACAGTAAAAGATTTTAGTTAAATTTTTGTTTCAAAAAAAGACAAGCTCCATTTAATGTACCTATTTTAGAAACTATAGTATCAACAACCATTGCTGGGTTTTATCAAGTAAGTTACATTTTTATAATGTATTAACGCTACAGATGAAATTCCTACTCCGTAGAAGAAGTAAAATCAGGAACAACAAGAAGTTGCTTACCTCTGTTGCAAAAGCAAAAATTGGTAATCGGTCTACATTTTATATTCCTGTTATAATTATCACTTAAAAAACTAGACTATATAGTGTCATAAGTATTTAGCGTGATTCAGTTTCAGTTTTCCCAATGAAAAAAAAATTGTGTACACACATTGTTCTAGATTTTCGATCTCTAGTATATGCATTATAATGTCCTTGATGAATCACGACTAATAGCCAATTTGATTAAATTAATCGTGTTTATGAACAATATGTTTTTTAATATACAGAATAATTTTTTTTACTCTAGCCACTCAAATTCTCCTTAAATAATGATAATTTTGTGATTTTTTTGGGGGCTTTTGTTAGTTACAAATATATCTCCATTTATCTTTAATAAAAACATTTTATGTTTATTCCTTATGTGTATAGAAGTATCAAATTTATATTTTAAAAATGGTAACATACATATTAACTATCTTACAAAATAGGAAATATCATAATTAAAAAATGAGGGGTCTACAACAACTTTTAGACTAGAATTTCAGAAAGCATCAACACTTATATACTTACGCAGAATCGAGGTTGAAAAATGTATAGTAATAAAAATAGCAGCACCCTCGACTCAACTTACTTATACTTTACTTTTATGCTTTAAATTGTTAATAACTTCTAAAATACTCGTCCAAAACTTGTTATCAACGCGTCATTTTCTTAATTACATCATTTTCTATTTTATAAGTTAGTTAAGTATACATGTGTACATGCATACTTAACAGTTTTAAAATATAACGTTATAAACTGTTATACAACATAAGGAATAAACATAAAAATACTATATAGAGTGTTTAATAAGTAAGGAAACGGGTTTTTATTGTTCTCATTGTTAGTAACAATTTATCCGTTTTGTTTCTTACTGAACGCAGGTAAAACATATAAAAGAAAACACATAAGTAACTAACAAAAAAACAAAATGAATTGTTTTTTTAAAACAATTCGAATGACTGGTGTTAAAAGAATCATTCTGTATAAAGCTTTATATAAAGGTTAATTTTCAAACCCATTTTCCAGTTATGATATTAATCTCGATATTTTTTGTTTGAACCTCATATTTAATGATGCGCCGCATAAAATTCGTTATCAGACCCAAAAACTTATACAAAAAAAATCAAAATATGTTTTACGCATGGCTTATTCAGGGTAAGGATAAATGTGAATACCTCATGATAAAAATATTTGCGTGCTTAAATTATATTTTTAGTTATGCGCAGCCCTTATGAAAAACTCTTAGCTCACAACTTCTGTTTATTATATTTTTGAATGTCAGACTGTTTGTTAGGCCAAATTATTTCGAGGGCCATTAGCAATGCTTATTTTGTTTATAAGTACATCCAACTCTGTCAATGAGTAGATTTAAAGTTTATTCAAGAAAAATGTAATCATATTTTGTTTGGTATACAATTTTTTTTCTGTTAAAATTTAAGCAAGTTAAATAAATTATCTACACACACATCCGTCTCTTAAATACTTTAAAAATAGTTGAATTAATTGCTGTATTAAGAAAAAATCGTAAATTTTATATGATTCAAATTTTTAGTTACACTCCGTCTAATATTAGTTAGGCTCTATATCTTACCAGGGACGTCTTTAGGGGAAGGGTGGGTAGTCTCACCGTTGGAGGCAGCATTTTTTTGTAACAAAAAATATATAAATTTAGTGGTCTGTAAAGGCGTCAAAACAAAATACGTCAGTGTTCCTTGCATATGTTTAGAAAAACTAATGAACATATATTACATTTTTATAAATTACTTATTATGTAAAATTGTTTTAATGGTAGTTACAAATTTAGTCTATTTCTAAATTTCCATAATTAAACTTATTATTAATATGCAAGTCACCAAAAATAATTTGTTTGGATAATAAAGTAATAGTTTAACATCATTTAAGCCTTGTAACAAAATTGTATATAGCCTAAACTATAACAAACAGCTTAACACAAAAATTATTATATCAAATTTTTAATCTTTATTTTACTAATACTTGTTTTATAAAATTAACAGTTTAAACAGTATAATATACCGTTTAAACTCTTAATTTTATTATTTTATATCATATTATGATATAAAATACTATCCTTGGATTTATGTCAATAAAAAATTTCAATTAATGCAAATTTACTATAAAATCTACTACTAAAGATAAAAAACTGTTTTTTAAACTTATTCTCTATATTTTTCTGATTTGTTAGTAATCTGTTTTATAATCTTTATTTATCAAATTACACAAAATGAAATTTTTACTAAACAAATTGTTTAATAATTAATTTTTAAACGATTGAATCAATATTAAATATTAATATAATATAAATTTCCTTAATTTTATTTTTACTTTTATACAGTTATTTGGTAATTTAAGGTATGCATACCATAAATTAAGTATGTTAATTAAATAATTTAGTAAATAATATATCATACAAAATACATACATAATACTTCTTTATTATATTACGTACATCAGAGTGTATAAAAAAAAAACAGTTCGTTAATTAACCTTTACTTAATGTGGAATATGCACGACTCAACAGAAATTATTTGGTATATCCATAATAATATCTATCAATTTAAAAAACAGTACTACAGAAGTCGGAACTGACGATTATATGTATTTTATGTTAAATATAATGTAACATCAAATTGTTCTATGTTATGTTATTTCATGTGCACTTTGCTGAACTTGTTAGGTCTTATCTCAACTATACAAGTTTAAATTTTAGATTTCTGGCTATAAGCGAAATCAACTTGCTCTGTTAAGTCGGCAACGAAAAGTCTGATTACCGAGTATTATAAAATGTGTGACACATTCAAAATCCCCTTTCACGTGAGTCAGTACACTGTCAATTTTAGTTTATTCATCAATTCCAGAACACATATTTTGTTAAGCACTTTCGTTTATGTCTAACCTTTTTAAATAAATATGCTAATAAAAATAAAAGATATTTGTGTTCATTGGTATTTTTATACAGATTATTATTTTATCACGAACCACTTAATTTATCGAAAAATAAAAATAATATTCATATTATTTTTCTTTTGATTACTTTAAGTATTTTGTTTATGTTCATCCTAGAGCTCTGTATGATTCGGTTTAAATTAGTCTGGACTAGACCACGGTCCCGTCCGGTCTTATACTTCAAATAATAAATAAGTCCGATTCTAGTTGGTTTGAAGTTAAAAATTACCGGTCCTCTATTTTACGGCTCTTTGAAATGTTCATCGATCTGGTCCTGGTCTTTAAAAAATTCATCGGTTCGGTCCCTTTCCTTTATAAATATTCAAGGACGGTATCTGTCCGTCTTCACATTGAGATTATTATCCACTTTTAAAAGCTGTGTAATATTGTAAATATGTTTAATTACGGATTATTGTACAAAAACTGTATATTGTTGTTTCTTTGCATTGTGCATTATTGTTTTCAGTAGAAACACGCACGTGAAATAATAATAATAAAAAAAAAAAATTATCGTAGTAAGTTCAAATTGTATTCATAATGAATACAATTAGTTCAATATAATATTGAACTATGTTACACTCGCTAAAAATGAATACAATAAATGTCACATAAAAGCTGAATAGTTTGAATATGCTAATAATATTTCCAGGAAACCTGAAATGTGATTTCAAATCATAGTGGATAATGTATTGCTTTCTTACAACTGTCAATCATTAAGTTTATTATATTACTTCAAAGTTTTTCTACGCATTTTTGAATAAAATGATCATTTTTATTGACTATAATTAAGTCTAGGACACAAATTTCATTATTGTTACCATATACTATATTATTTTAATTTAGTTAAGATTTAAAACCGTGTTTTTAAAGAATTACTCTTGTGTTAAAAAACATTACATTTATAATTCTTTTTATATTATATTATATAAAATAAAGTTTAAAAAATATTAACCAACAAATTCATTTAGCTTCATTTGTCTATTATCAACGAAACTCGACAGTTGTTTCAGTCTTTCTTTTTTTTTATAAAATAAGATTTTAATTATTTAAAAATAAATATTTTGTTTTGTACAACTTCATATTGATAGGTGTTAATTTTGTTTTGCTATAAAATCAAACGCTACTCTTAAAATATTTATCGATATAGAATAATATGCTAATAACATACAGTACTACTGAGGGTAATAGAAGAACGAAGGAGTTATTTAAAGGGTTCGATAGTTGATGACATATTATTTTTAAACAATTATTACAAAATTTAAGTTAAAGTATAATATACATTTTTCTAATCTGTTT
>NW_026100203.1:0-6307 GCF_025091365.1 Daktulosphaira vitifoliae
TACAATTCTACCTCCTCTGATACTTGATCAATATTTAACGTCGGCTTGGTCAATCAGCACACAAGATCCGCCTTGATGTTGTCATAAACCATCAACTTACGGTCAGTCGCTTGTATTTCCAATTGATGAAAACATTCCACACTTAATTTTATGATGCATATATCGCATCCAGTTGCTGGTGTACTGTGATTATTAATTGAAATTGATTTAATATAAATATTTCTTGGTATGGCCATCCTTACCACAATTGGTACAGACCATGGGTCTCCTAGGGTTGGGGCAGTCTCGTCCAATATGTCCATAATTTGAACAGTTATAGCAGCGGATATTTCGCGAACGAGTAGTTACATTCCCCATCTGATTTTCTAGTTTCTGTGGTGACAATTCTTNTTTTCTAGTTTCTGTGTTGACAAATCTTTTGGTTGCCTAACAGTAATATTATTGAGCGGGGTGGTTTTGTGGAAACGATTATTTCTTTCTTTAAACACCTCTTCAAATTCACGTATATCTCTGATTAAGTATACTTCTTGTATATGTGAATTGCTTAATAAAATGTTACAAAGCTCCCTTGATAACAATCCTACACAGAGCATTTTTTTGGTTTCTAACGCTGATAATCCCAAACTACGACATAGTCTTAGTTTATCATGAAAATATACGTGTACCGACTCACCCTTTTCTTGCACTCGACTGTCCATGCGTCTCCAATTTCCGTCAAACTCAATTCAGACATAAACATGGCCTTAAATAAGGTTTCAAAAGTCGACCATTGGTCTATTTCAGTCTGTCTTGATATAAATAGTTTTTTGCCGCTCCTTCTAAATTTGATCGAACCGCTTTTAATTTGTACTCATCCGGCCAATTGTGCAAATGTGCGATTTTATTTTAATTACTTTGAGTCATTCTTCAGCCACCGCACAATCGCTACTTTCCCCATTGAAACGTCTGATGTTCTGTTTTAAATCTGAAACCATATTGAACTGTATGCCGGTTCCAAGTCGATCTAATACTTTTTCCAAACTTATGTCTCGTTGGGCATTTTGTTCAATTATCATCCGCATTAGCTCATGAACTCCCGTTTGAGTTAATCCTTTATCCTCGATAGGCATTGTGCATTAATAAATACCAAGTACGATTAATGTCGGCTTAACTTCGTGATAACGGCCTGAACGTATATTATGTTTATCTGATAAGATACTGATAACTCGCACGTTTACCGTTACCGCGTTAATGTACCGTGGCGTGACCACAACTCCACCGTAGTACAACAGTTCTGAGCGACACTAGATCTACTATCCTCTCTAACATGTGGTTACGAAATGATCGTACAAATATATTCGATAATGATCCCACTTCTGATTTTAAATATAAAATATATTTATTCAGTAATTGAATAACAAAGTAAACACAAAAACAACATTTCACCAAATGCACAGACTAATTTAATGAAACTAATTTTAATTACACACACTACTACAACCGTACAAAACGGAGCGCTGCCACCTACTGACTGACTGGTGTGTTCACCTGGCGGTGAACAGGCCTTCCAATGTATAATTTTATGATAACAGTATTGAAGGTAAGTGAATTATATTGTAACATAGTGGTGGATTGTTAAGTAAATCGAGCGTTCGTTGCGCATATATACAAATAGAATTACAAAAACCCAAGTTCAATAGTCAACATGGCAACAGGTGAGGTAAGGAATGAGTTAGCAGTATGCATTATAAGACGAGGACAGATAAAGGCACAGCTGACAAAATTCCAAGCACTTATAAATGAGCTAACAAATCAAAACAATCAAACCCAGATAGGATTGCGGT
Organism: Daktulosphaira vitifoliae; assembly: GCF_025091365.1. NCBI lineage: Eukaryota > Metazoa > Arthropoda > Insecta > Hemiptera > Phylloxeridae > Daktulosphaira > Daktulosphaira vitifoliae. The sequence continues at coordinate 1,824 of NW_026100203.1, forward strand.
TGGAAAAAATAAAAGAAAAGTGGAATGAGTTTGATAACATACAAAATAATATTGAAGCGCTTGACCCAAGTGAAGAGAATTTAGAGTATCGTGACATATTTGTTGATACTTATTTTGAAAATGTGGCAAAAGCAGAAGATCTACTTAAAAAAGTTGAAATTCCTATTAATGTTGGTTCAAATAATCACGGCAGGAGGTCTGTTTTTACCATGAAGACAAAATAAAATCCAAAATTTTTTTTTTCATGATAAAGTATATTACATTAGTTATAATTTAAGTTATATATAAAAGTGTCAGACTTTTCGGAACACTTTCAAAAGTGTGCTTGAAAAAAATAATTTTTTGTGAAAACGTTATCATTTTGATCCCTCCCTGTGGGCAAGTAATGTCTTACATTTATAAAATCATTATACCAAATGATAAAGTAATTTTGCATTTATAAAAACAAAATTATATTGATTTAATCATTTTTAACAAAGTTGTGACAGTTTCAAGGAAAATAAATTGAAAAAAGTCGAAAATTAGCGATTTTTAAATTTGTAATTTTTTCGGATGTTTCCCCCATTTACGGGGAACGAGGGAATTTTTTTCAATTTTTGAGGGTAATGTCTTCGACTAGATACGATTTGTGATCTTTTGACGTATCATTGAAAGAAATCGGTTCGGTGAGAGCTAATTGCTAATAATAGCAATTAAACTATTAAAACAAACGATAACGACGAGCATACACGTAGTTAATTCTAAAAATACGAATATTTTACTGTATGGACGACGCTACGGGTCGTTCAAAACCCATACATAAGATTGCAGCTTAATGGTACCCACACGCAAACGATTTGGAACCACACTTATAACATAGATTTTGGCATATTGCTCGTGTGTGCATGCGTATCCGTATATAATGAACGAAAACAACTTTAATGTTCGCACACGACAATAACTATTTTACTATTCAAAAACTAGCATTTTTAAAAAAAATGTAGCATGATGAATCTACAATAAATTTTCTTCTTTTAATTAATTTTAGAAGGGGGTGCGATCGTCCCGTCGTCCGAGCCACCACTTACAGTTAGATATCTATACTCAATGACATTATGTTACTAAAGAAACGCTAATCGATGTTACTAAACGGTATGCAACGTAAGACAGTCAAACTATGAATGATGCCCCGATTCCGAACGACAAATGCGCGAGGCGGTTATTTTGAAATGACGAAAGGCGTGGTCGTCACAGATACGGAAAACAATGCCATCTTTGGAGCGTTGAATACGTTTTACGTTCTGTGTGGCGTCCTCTTAAAAACTCAATAATTTGATTAAATTTTTCATTATAAAAAATAATAATTTTGATTTGTTCATTTTTCAAAAAAAAAAAATAAATAAACACATCACGATTATAAAATGGTATTTTTTTTTTGTTTGATTTTCTCAATAATACGTAAAAAATGTTTTATTGTTCCCCGTAAATGATGGAAGTCCGCTATGAATTACTATTTTTAAAATCATTAAATATTTTTTAAAAAAATTACTATAACTTATTGAAAAATGATCAAATCAAAATTATTATTTTTTATAATGAAACCGAAAATTATATGAACAAATATAATTTAAACATTTTTTTTTTGTTATATTTAGTTATACGTTATTCTTGAATTATTAACTAATTATATAGTCTGTATATGTTACTATTTTCTTATTGAGATTGCAGCTCAACAACAAATGTCTCGATTTATCATTCATATTGTCGAAATTAATATCATTTCTACATCCACAACACCAATCACGTGTTGGTANATTGTCGAAATTAATATCATTTCTACATCCACAACACCAATCACGTGTTGGTATATGTTAGCGACAAATTACACACCATAAGTCAAATCAGCAAGCACAAGTCAAACTCTCACGAAGGTAAACCCAACGAACGCCCTGCACGATTCAGAAACCAAGTGGGGACTCGAAAAAATAAAAGCTAGTGTTTACCCACCTACTAATTGGCTACTTCATCAAGAGTATTTGTCTTTAATGACAGAAGAAGACATTATGGCTTGTGGTAGTAAAATAAAAGAGTCAAACAGTAATAAAATGAAGAAAGCAGAGGAGGTGAATAAACCAATGAGTGAATTAAAGTGCTCATTGATCAATATATGAAACAATACCTTCAAAATCATTCTAACTCTTTCAACGCCAGTAAATCCTTATATTTTTCTTTTTTGGTGGTCTACTTTTTAATTTCGTCCCAATAACTAATTATATAGTCTGTATATGTTGCTACTTTCTTATTGAGATTGCAGCTCAACAACAAATGTCTCAATTTATCATTCATATTGTCGAAATTAATAAAATTATCAGTTCCATATCGATCAAACAATTGGTCCATGGTAATTTCTCCATTAATTTTATCATAAATTTGCAAACCTTAACTGAGTTCTCCCCAATATCATTGTCCGAATACAGTTTTCAAATCATTCATATCTATGGAATTTATAATATCAAGATTAATAATAATAATAATGCCAAACGAAAATAAATGTTTTTTAAACATTTTCAATTATTAAATTTTATTGAAGTAAAATAAAAATGGCTTTGTACAGTCTAGAGTGCTTAAATATATACAAAATATATTATTTATTTTTAAAAATGTTGACAGATTTTATTTTTTAATTATACCCTCAGTTTAGTAGATTAAAAAGAGAACCATTATTACTCATAAATTAATTATAGCTACAATTTTTTTAGAATAATCTCAATAAATTAGTATGGAAAATAACATTGTTGCCTACTACTCTGTTAAATAATGAAAAACGAATACTTGTAATTTATTTATTTATTTATAAATTTAACGGGCTTAGCCCTTTTTACAAAATCAGGTTATTAAACAATTTTATAAAATAATATCAGTATAAATATAATTCATAACGATTCAATAGATTATTTCTATTAATAATTATTTATTATTTCTATATTAATTAATGAACAATAATCTATAAAAGTATTGACTAACACATACACTAATTTTCATTACAATTTTAAATACTCTTAGAATTGTAACACAAATATTAGAATTATAAGTTACGATCCGACCTACTACGAATCCGCTTCAACTTCTTCTCGATTCCGCCACTTGCAATGTAATAATGATGAATTCATTATTAATGATGGAAATTAGTCTATAGATTACAGATGATAATATGAAAATTCATAAGTAAAAACAATTTTTTATTAAAAAGTATTCCATAACATTTTAATACATTATATATTCATACAATATTCATAAACACATACATGAGTATGTGTTTAACGTTGATAATGGAACATTGTTTTCGAAATACGTATCAACGACTTTTCAGTAATTTATTTGGGGTTTTGAGTTTAATATTTTTTAGTTTTTTAATTAATATTTGTTTTGTATTGTAAACGTTACTTCTCTTAATATTGTTGGTTTCTGCAACAGTTGTACGTCATTTACTAAAAGAATATCGATATAGATGAACTAATTTACTAGATATAAGAAAAATTGACAAAAATAAAAATTATTTTGGTTTCTAGCTTTGATTTATACGACCCATAGCCTGTAAAGTTAATAAAAAATTATTAATAATTACAGTTTAAAGAATTTTAATGGAAATATAACAATAGACATTATTCGGCTTATTTGTTATTTTACAATAATACAGGCAATCATAAACTTCCAATTATTGAANTTTAAAGAATTTTAATCTGTAATTTTACAATAATACAGGCAATCATAAACTTCCAATTATTGCAATCTAAATTTGCCAGTATTTACTATTTACTAATGATCCATGGGATCATTTAAAATTAGATTTTTAAGTTGTAATGGAATACATTAATTGTTTTTGATGTATGATGTATGAGACTATGAGTTTATCATTTGAATTGAGATTCATCTATGTTAACTATGCTGTCCAACGTTAAATCGCAGTTACCAATATTTTTATCAAAATTAAATTTTTTACAATGTGCCACGTATAACAACTAGCTGAATTTTTTTTTAATTATTCTATAATATAAACACAATTATTATAATTAGATTATTAATAATTTTTGTGTATAACAGGGATGTATTTGGAGATATGGGCGCCCCTTGAACCAGCGCTATCAATATTTGTTTAAACAACTTCTAATAAATAAGGACCTAATGTCCTTTTTTTTCATCATTACTTTAATTTTTAGCAAAAAAATTTCTATAACATGTTTAACAAAGTAAAAAATATTTAATACCCTCCTAAAATAATTTTTGAATAGGCCTAAAAGGAATACCTCAATTACAAACGTCAACCTTATACCCAATACATTTTACTATATTCTCTTTATGAATATTCCTGATTTTAATAATAACAATTTTACATATAGTTTTGTTACACTGATTCTGATATAATTTTTTTTTTGAAAAACACTTATTGTGCACGTCGATAAGGCTTAAAGGGCTCCGGGTCTGGGGCGGAGTTAAATAATATTTAT
>NW_026100204.1:0-1319 GCF_025091365.1 Daktulosphaira vitifoliae
ACATTCATTCATTATAAATAGCTCAACAATTAAAAAAAAATTCCATGGAATTGATTTTTTAACTTATTTGAATCCATTATTATTTGCATAATTCACATATTATAGCTATTTGAACGTAAGATTATTTCAGTTAAGATAATTTTATATTAAAAAAAAGTTATAGCAATTTTAAGTAAGAAAAATTGAAAAAATTTCGAATATTAGCGATTTTTAAATTTGTAATTTTTTTGGAGGTTTCCGCCATTTACAGGGAACGAGGGATTTTTTTTTCAACTTTTGAGAGTAATGTCTTCGACTAAATACGATTTGTGATCTTTTGACGTATCATTGAAAGAAATCGGTTTGGTGAGAGCTGAGAAAAAGTGATAAAAGACAAAAAAAAAATACACATCTTAGTAAAACCAATACCTTCTTAGTTTCGCTAATAAAGGATCTTTTAACGATAAAAGTGTGTTGAAGAAAATTTTATTTCTTTTTTAAACTAATGAGTTTTAAGCTGTTAGAAAAATATAGTACTCCTTCTATTTGTCGATAATTATAAAAAATTACTAAAAACAAACTTTTATAAATACAAATTTAGTTATAAATTCAAAAAAATTGTGAAACTATTTATGAATTATCAATCAGTTTATTATTATTATTAGTTAAAATTATTAAGAATGTAGATAAATCTATTAACTTTAAAATTTGTATTTGACCAATTTTTTCACTTATTTTTCCTATAATTTATTATATAGTTTTTGTATTCACACAACATAGCTATTTAGATATAAAATTAGATATAAATTAATACATTTATACATTTAATATACATTTATTTAATAAAGTAATGTAACAAAGAAAAATAACATAAAATAATAATAACAATAAGCTTCTAAAACGTAAGAAAATGTATAAAAGCGTATTAACAAAAATATCAATTTAATGTAAAAATTAGAAACTTTATATAAGCCATTTAAGCAATATCTTTCATAAAAAATTATTGAAATAGTTGGCCGGCTATAATTTCTTCTCTGTGTCTTAGTCTTACAGAAGGCATAAGACTCGCATTAATAGGATTTGTGTCTCCACGAGCCATTTTTTCAGCTAGCTCGACTGTAAATGGACCACAGTCATATCCATTGGTTTGACGAGTCGTCTCGCCGATTTTTAAAGTCCACGACGAAGCTGCTCCTTTTTTATCCATCTCCCAGTCAGTTAGATACTCTTTCAATACCATAGGATACGGACCATTATATGACTTAAGACTGTCATATGATGTTACAGTTCTTTCGGGTACGTTTACCACAGTCAATATCCAATGTCCACCAACATTCATT
>NW_026100204.1:5170-6302 GCF_025091365.1 Daktulosphaira vitifoliae
TTTGGATAACTTTTTAATAAGGTAAGAAAATACTGCTGACATTTTTTATAAATTACATAAATTTTGAATTTTATTTAAAAGAGACAGCGAAATTTTCCTTACCTCCCTGTACTACGGGTATTTTTAACTTCTACTTCACTGGTGACAGCAGTGAAATTCCCACCCGGTCGTATAAATACTATCTACCTCGCGAGTAGTAGATTTCCACCTTCGGTGTATTTTTAAACACGGTAAAAGTGGATTTCTGGCGATTTCGTATTTATACATACACGCGCACTGACGACCTTGAGTCGCACAACGCCGCGAACACAATCATTTAAGTGTTTCGATAAAACCGCTAGGCAGGTAGGGTGATCATACGCGTTATCATACCACAGCGATCGTTACATTTAATAACCGGGTCCCATAAAATCGTTTGTATTATTATTTCCGACCTCCACAATCATTATACGACTGCTATCGTAATAATTGCATTTCCATATACTATTTAGTATCGTAGTGCTATAGCATACCACTATCAACGCAATACCACAATATTATTGCAATCACAACTACAATAATAATAACAATAATAATACAAACGGCCGACATTGTTGACGTTCATACGCGAACACACAGTGCGTATTCTCGCGATAGGCGATATCGTATTTCTAAATAACAAAAACAAATAAGCGCGTGCGTTTCTTTTATTTATTTTTGTTTATTTTCGATAAATACGTAAGGAACGTTCACTATGACCGGTAAAACTCTCGCTCAAATNCCACTATGACCAGTAAAACTCTCGCTCAAATGAACCGTCGGGAATTATTGCGCGAATGCGCTTATAGGCAGTTAAACGGCCCAACGACAAAAAACGATATGCTGGCAGTCTTGGAGAATAGTTTACGCAGTGAGGGGCTAGACCCATCGAACGCGATTCTGCCCGAACGCCCGCCGCTTCATTACGAGACGCTCGCGACGGAACGCGAGCCTCAGGTTGACGAAGTCCCCGCGTTATGCCGGACCGTCGACCCAACCACATACGCGGACCGACCGGTTAACCTAGCGCGATAGGATCCCGAAGAGGAATCTCTACACGAGTTCTCTCTGGCAACCGGCCGTCCTAACGGTAGTGTGAACGCAGCGTATACCG
>NW_026100205.1:0-6285 GCF_025091365.1 Daktulosphaira vitifoliae
ATTTTCTGACGTTGCTGTCTCTTTGCTAGTAGACGGTTCACCAAGTGTCCCGTTGTTGGCATTGAGACCTTCAAGTTCGGCTATTCTTCTGCGAAGAGTCGCCAGTTCACGATCTTGTTCCGACAGGTTGTCCGTAGGATCCCTGATTGTCACAAGTTCGTTGTTTTGTGGTTTTTCTATGTTTTTGTCCATATAGTTCCCACGAGAAGTCGATAAATAAAGGTCCGTCACAGCAGAGCTCGATACTGTGATAAGGCTGTATACTCTATGGTGCGCCAGGTGCCATAGAGGATCCCAATGGTCACTTTACCTTTCGGCTAACTACCCTGTGACAAGTTAGCAACCCTTTCACTTGGTATGGCTGGGTTAGGGGGGCCTATTCGCTGTTAGCAAGCAGGTATGCCCAGGCCTACCGGTCCCAACTAACCAAAGTCATGACCGGCTAAGAGCAGTGGTACGTGTTGCCACCCCCACTGAAATAACTAGGGTCCGCGGGGTTGTTAGGCCCGTAATCCTTGCGGATTCCCCTGCGGGATAAATAAACCTTTAGTTGACATTAAATATAAACTAATGATTTATAAATTCAAACATTTTAAGAATTTATGAAAATATATATGCGTCATAATAATGTTTTCCTTGAATTATTTTTAACGAAATTCATTTTACAGTTTTTTTCTTATTTAAAAAAACCTTTAGTTGAAATTTTTATATAAAATAGTATATCACTATTCTATGCCATTTATTCAATTTGTAGAATATATTCTATAATTTAAGTAAGTACATTGTTTAATGATGTAGGTTCAAAGAATATCTACTTTATTTTTGTTTATGCATGTAAGTATAAATTGTTCTTAGTCTAGGTAAATAAATTAGGAAATTATCCTAGTATATTAAATCTATTGCACCTATGAANTGAAATTATTCTAGTATATTAAATCTATTGCACCTATGAAACTTTATGTGATTGTTAACATTTATATATAACAGCTATCTATCTTCGTACGATAAGATAAATGATATATTTGTAACTTTTTTAATAATCCTTTTAAAGTTATTCAAATCTATTATAGATACAATCAATTATTTGTGGATATTTCGAATTAGTTGACGAGTTCAAAATATGCTTAGAAAGACATAATACGGTACATAATGTTTATGAAGATACGAGTAAATATTATTATTAAATTATTATAAGAAACTATAAATTATTAATTAGTAGTTACTAACGTTATGAAGCATAATTCAAGTAGGAAGGATGATTTATTAATCAAATATTTAAATTTAAATTTAGAATTTATAGAAATATTCGAAGAAAAATTAATAGCGTGGCAAAGGAATTTTGCTGATCGTCAAAAATTTGAAGATATTATAACTGCTCAAAATCATTTTAGATCTATAATGACACTTACAATATGTCCACCGGAAAACAATATACCCAATTGCGTTACAAACGTTGAGAGTTGCTNGAATATAGAAAATTGCATTACAAACGTTGAGAGTTGCTGTAATACTTTCGTTGAAGAAATATTTAAATTAATAACGATTATTATTAATAATAGTTAATAGTTATAGTATATTTTTAATCCTTCTATGAAAGCTTACTATAAAATTAATAGTTTAATTGATGACACTTAGTATATCTAATTTAAGCTATATTTAATATTAATGATATTTTGACATTTTGAATATAATCTATATGGTGTATTGGGCAATTCTAAACTATAACATATATACTATTAGTTTATCGTAAACTTGAGTTTAATTATTATAAAAATTAATTACTTTGATAATTAATTAAATTATTTTTACTTTACTTAATTTTTAACTTTATATTTTGTTAGAAATTTCGGGAAAATTTTGACAAAAATGCTGATTCAGAGGAAAAATTTAAACAATGCCTGAGAGATGTAAATACTATAAATCAAAACTTTATTAATGTGTTAAATATTAAAGTTATTGATTTTTCAAGTAAGCTACACGTATTTTATTATTCAAATACATATACAAAATGGTTGATTATGTAACTAAAACTCAACTTGGACAGGTTAATTTATTTATTTCATATCTACGGATAAATGTCCTATTTACAAATAATTCAATGATAACAATTATATAATATAGTATAATACAATTAGAATAATAATACAAACATAATAAAAGTTAAATAGAGTATATGGTAATAATAAAAATAATAATAAATATAATGATAAAGAAAACTATTGACTATTTCCTACCGACACTAATATATTTATTTGGTCTTTTGACGCATATTTTTTGGTTGTGTGAGGTATATAAAATAAATCATTGTTTCGGGTGTAATAGTTATTAACTTTAAAGTTAAGTTGGCCTAATATGTATGAGTCATCAACCTTGTTATTTAATAATTTGGAGAGAAAGATTTTATCTGATATGATTCTACGAGATTATAAAGTATCTATGTTTTACAAATTTAAAACTTGTATCCAAAGTGAGGAGTTTGTGGGATATTACATTTATAACATATAAATCTAAGGACGTTTTTTTGGACTCTTTCCAATTGATCATTTTGTCTTGTTTTGTTATGGTCCCAAATTAACAGAGCGTATTCTAATAAGGAACGTACTAGAGAGGTAAACAAACATTTAAAAACAAGTGGATCATGAAAATTGGAGCAGTTTATTTTTATCATTTCAAATACTGCTAAGGCTTTATTTTTTATCGCTGCTACGTGGGAGTTTGGAATCAAATAAGATTCCTAAATCTTTAATTATTGAGGAACNAAATAACAGTTTGGAATCAAATAAGATTCCTAAATCTTTAATTATTGAGGAACGTTGTAGGTTAATGTCACTTCAATTATAGTTAAAATAAAGGGGATTGTGTTTTTTGGAATAAGAAACAATTTGGCATTTATCTATATTCAGTGAAAGGCCATTTGATATGATAATCATATGATATGATGTTTTATGGTTATTAAATTAGTAAAAGATGATTTATTATTTCAAAATCCATGTTTTTGAGGTAACAGGATATTTTTAAATATTGGTGTAAGCTTATTATTTACTATTTTAGAAAATAATTTTGGCATGATTGAAATTATTGATAAGGGACGATAATTTGATATTAATGATTTATTTCCTTTTTTGAGAATTGGATTGATATATGTAGATTTCCAAAGTTCTGGAAATGAGCCGCTGTTTAAAGTACTATTGAATAGATTTGCAATAGGTGAAGAGATTATGAATCTGCAATTAAATAAAAATATAGGAGAGAGTCCATAAGGACTAATAGCATTTTTGTGCGACAAAGTATCTCGTTCATTGAATACGTCAAGTAGTTCAATTAATAGTATATTTAACGAATCAGTAGACTGAATGTTATTAGATTGAATGTTTATATTAGTTGAAGCAATATCTTTATATACTGAAGAAAAGTACTGACTAAATAAATCAACTATATCTTGGCCATTTTCAGCTTTAGATTGGTTAAATGACATTGAGTAGGCAGACCAGGTGACTTTTTAAGGTTATTAATGAAAGACCGAAATATCTTAGGATGGTATTTAAAAGATTTTTTAATATTATTTATATATCGGGAGTAATTAAGTCTGCTTAAGGTTTTACATTGGGCACGTATGGAAGAGAATTTAAAATAATTATCATGCGAGTTAGTCAATTTAAAAATAGCATGTTGTTTTTTTAATAGTTTGATAAGTTTTATTAAGTCTTTAGAAAACTGAACAGAGAAATTTAGATTTGAAATATTTTTTCTTAGGAATAAAAGAATCTATAGCATAAAATAGGAGCGAATAAAAGTTCTCAGTAATTACTGAAATATCATTACTGGATTTGAAATACTCAATTCAGTTGATTAAACCTAAGAAAAATAAAATATTGTAGTAATCACCTCTATACCAGTCGTATATTTCTTCGGCAAATGTAGCAATGTACAGCGTAATATGTATCGTATCATACTCTTAGATATTGTTATATACTCCACGTATTCAGAATTTTAATAGTTACAAAAACACTAAAAAATAGCTCTCCATGACGGAGCCTAAAATACGTATTGTTCTTAAAACTCTTTTTCTAGAGTAGTACAAAGGGCAACAAGGTCAACCAAGTACAAAATCACTCTTGGTATCACTGAAAAGATTGTAACCACTGACACTAGCAAAAATAGAGCAAAAAGCTAAGTTCGACTGGCATTCCCTAGAATATTCCTGAGACTTATTTATGGCAAGTTAGTTGGTTTATACCAGCAAAATACAAAGGGGTTGAATCCACCCAACTAAATGAATTCTATGCGTTCGATGTACGTTTCCTACACCCTGATAGTGCTACACACAAATTAAAATATTAATTAAAAAAAAGTTGGATTGGCTTTATATTTCAAATTGAAACGTATTAAATTCTCAACAAAAAAATAATAATAAAATTCAATAGAGCTTAATTATTACACAATTAAAACATATCTATTAAAGCGATTTTTAAAATGACCTAATTATAATTATAAACAACATTAAATGTTGTAAAATAAATTAATAAATTGTGATGGTGTCACGTTACCATTATTGTGAGAATTATTTTAATAAAATACAGACAGCACATCCGCTTCCTGAGACTGATGAATTAACAAATAATATTTATTGCCAAATTGGCAATAGTTCTAATTATTATAAAAACTCAATAGACCTGACCATCGTGGTCAGTTGACTCCAGTGCCTTGTGTCATTCATCAGTCTCAGTACTCGGTTGTCGCTGTCCGGCTTACTGTTTAAAGTAAAGTCTTTGTTTATTCCTTTTCAAACCTATGTACTCTCTTCCACAACATTTCAGAGTACTTGTGTCTTGCACTTCGTCTGAACTCGTCAGCCAGACACGGTGACTGCTGTACGACCACATGCACGTGAATACCTAGACAACCTGCACCACATCCTTATCTTTATCTTCGTACACAGTACCATTTACATATGTTCTCATTTCATTTTATTGTGTTACGACAAAATAATTATATTTTATTTTACAAATTTTGTCATTTATAATTCAATAATTCATATTCAAATCATTTAATATTTTGTATTTTTTTATTAAGTCATATAGCAATATCTTACACTACTATAATTAAATTATATTATATGAAATCAATGATGCCTATATTGTCTAAATATACCCCGGCAAAGTATATTACTCCAGATCAATGTATATAATTTGTGTGGATGGATAGAGACGGATCTAGGATTTTTATTAATTGGATGCTCAAATATGAACACATTTATTAACAATCAATATTATCAACTTATAAAATACACATTTCCTGACATTAACTTTAATTCCAATAATTTCCCTCATCTTCCTTCGGATTCATACAATCCCCTCATTTTTCATCAATGGTGAGAACAAACACATCTTTGAGAACATCATATTATTTTATATTGAAAAAAAGATCATCAAATTGCTATATTATATTTAGTGCAAAATCGTTTGATTTAGTATGGGTGTTTCAGTTCCTAAAGCACTTTAACCTACCACTGTGTGTAGATAGTTTCTCTTACAGGAAATTTAATTAATAATTAAATCAATATAAATAATAATAATCTATGTAAAAACATAATAAATATTTTTATTAATTACATTTCCTTGCGAAATTAAATTTAAATAATTTTGTTACAGAAAATAAATTTAAAAATCATTTTAAAAGTATCATAACAAGATGGAGAAAACATAATGCTACTAACTGCAAGTACTCAGCAGATGATAAACGTTTATTTGGTGATTTAATGAAAAAGTTCATTTGTAGAGAATTTCAAGATGCAATGAAATATAATTGTAGAATCTTTATTCAACAATGTAGTGACACTTTTGTAACGAAATAGAGAAAAGTTATTTCATTTTATAGTATAGTAAAATAGGGTAACTTTAATTTTAAGTGTAACTTTGATAATACAGTTGTTCAGTGATTTGAAAGGGTACATTACTTGTAACAATGATACTATAGTGCGCTACTTTTTTTATAGTTGTATCGAGAGCCGATTACTTTTCATTTTGTATCAATGAAAATTATGTACTAATTTTTTTTTACTATACTCTCAAATAATGTCGATTAGGATATTTTCTTAAATATTCTGTAATGAATAAAAAAAACCGTTCTTTGACAATTATTATTAGTGAAATGTAAATATTGTCGCAACTACTATGGAGGGAACTCGTTGTCGTTCCTTTGGGTGTTCATCGTTTTCGCCAAGCATCATTTCTGCCAAATCTGATTAAGGTACGATTTTCGTTTCCGCAAAACCGATAGTTTATA
>NW_026100206.1:0-1291 GCF_025091365.1 Daktulosphaira vitifoliae
CACAGGATTAGAATAAGGACTTGAAGATTCCTCTACAATACCAGCTTTTAAAAGTTCCTCTGTCTGTTTTTCGATTTCATTGTGCTCTATGCGGCTTAACTTAAAATTAGGTAAATTTATTATTTTATTACTTGATAACTGAAGTTCTATCGGAGCAACTTTACACGAGCCTAAATCATATTTATGTTTAGAAAAAATTGTACTATATTTCATTAATAAACCTCTAAGTTTATTTTGCTGATCAATAGGTAACGCTGGATTAATGTCCCAGTCTAGTTCGTTTTCAGATGTTGTAACCGTAGGAGATAACGAAATATTACTTTTAACGTTTTCTGAGAATTGAGTCGTGTTCGTGTGGGAATCATTGTTACTGATTTTTGCTACGTCTTGTTTAACGCTACGTGTTTTAAATTTGTTTTCTNCTACTGATTTTTCTACGTCTTGTTTAACGCTACGTTTTTTAAATTTGTTTTCTCGTTCAGATGTTGGAAAGGTAGTAAAATCACGTTTAATTATTCTATTTTGCAAGATATTTTTTCTAACGGCTAAAGTATGAAATTCATTAATTTGAATAATACTACGAGATGTGCGAACTAATTTAGAATTTGGATTGTAAACTAAGGGTGTCCAATGGCAATTTGAAAACAAAACCATTACAAACGATTTGTTAGGGTTTGAAAAGTGTAATATAGAATTAATATTATTGTTTTCTGTTATAATTATTAAGCCTAAATCAAAATAATTTGTGACGGCTGCTAAGTCTTCACTTTCTAAATAAATTGGCTCATCAGACAGATCGATTCCTAATAATTTTTTAATTTCATAAGCATTAATATCTATACCTCTATTATTTAAGATTGCTTCGAGTGTTGATACTCCACACCAACCGTCTGGTGCTACTTGTGTTAAAATGTCGCTTTTCGCGGCAATTTCACTAACACTCAACTGTACAAGATTTATTGAATGATTACTCATGAGTTTGATAGATTTTAAGTTGTCGAATTTTTTTGGTTGATCAATATTTGTATTAAATGTCAAGATATTGTTATTGTAAACAAAATTTATATTCACTCTTTCATCGTTTTTTAATAAAGTAATTTTAGCCTCTCGGGTGTAGATTGTCGCGCTATATTTTTTAAAAAAATCATATCCTAATAAACTATTTAAAGATAAATTATCGACTACGGTAAAGTCTATCAAAAATATATCTCTTTCAAATTTTACCTCTAAAGTAGTTTTACCTACCACATGCAAATGTGATCCGTTAGCTGTAGTTAATGTAACATTATTA
>NW_026100206.1:4543-6133 GCF_025091365.1 Daktulosphaira vitifoliae
TTTGCACCCCCCCTGTATAAAGGGAAAATGTCCGATTTAAAAAAAAAGGACGTCGAATGAAAGAGGTTTATATAAAGTATTTATTGTTAAAAAATAGAATTGATTCATCCATTTTTTAAAAAGTTATAGCATCATAATGTTAAAAAATGTAAAATCTAATATCAAGAATTTTTTCAAAAAAATAGCATATTTTTGCATACGGTAGTCATTTTCACCATGAAGACAAGTCTAGAGGTCAAATTTTTTTTTTTCAAATTAAAGTATATTACATAAGCTTTAATTTAAGATATATATAAAAGTGTCAGTCTTTCCGGAACATTTTCAAAAGTTAAGTTGAAAAAGTTCTACTTTCTATACGCATTTTAAAAGGTTTGCACCCCCCCTGTATAAAGGGAAATGGTCCGATTTTAAAAAAAAGTATGTCGAATGAAAGAGGTTTATATAAAGTATTTATTGTTAAAAAATAGAATTGATTCATGCATTTTTTAAAAAGTTATAGCATCATAATGTTAAAAAATGTAAAATATAATATCAAGAATTTTTTCAAAAAAATAGCATATTTTTGCATACGGTAGTCATTTTCACCATGAAGACAAGTCTAGAGGTCAAATTTTTTTTTTGCATAATAAAGTATATTACATTAGCTTTAATTTAAGATATATATAAAAGTGTCAGGCTTTCCGGAACATTTTCAAAAGTTATGTTGAAAAAGTAAATTTTTTGTGAAAAAGTTGTCATTTTAAACCCCCTCTGTGGGCAGTGAAAGGGTCAAATGTTCACAAAAATATATAAAATGATAGGTAAATATCTAAGGTTACTATAAAAAAAAAAATTATATTGATTAGATCATTTTTAAAAAAGTTATGGCAATTTTAAGTAAAAAAAAATGAAAAAATATCGAAAATTAGCGATTTTTAAATTTGTAATTTTTTGGGGATTTCCCCCATTTACGGGGAATTTTTTTCAATTTTTGAGGGTAATGTCTTCAACTAGATACGATTTGTGATCTTTTGACATATTTTTCATCAAAATCGGTCCAGCGAGAGCTGAGATTGAGCGTTCACAGACACAAAAAAAAAAAAAAAAAAAAAAATAAAAAAACACATCATAGTAAAATTAATACCTTCTCCGCTTCGCATCGAAGCTAAAATGTAAAATACAAAATCGAAAATTTTCACACAAAAGTAGCATTCGGTAGCCATTTTCACCGTGAAGATAAAATAAAGTCCGAAATTTTTTTTTTTCATGATAAAGCATATTACATTAGCTTTAANACCATAATAAAGAAGATTACATTAACTTTAATTTAAGATATAAATAAAAGTGTCAGACTTTTCGGAACACTTTCAAAAGTTAAGTTGAAAAAGTTAATTTTTTGTGAAAAAATTGTCATTTTAAATCACCCCTTGTGGGCAGGTTAAGGGTTAAATTTATGAAAAAAATATACCAAATGAAAAGTAATGATATTATGCATTTATATAAAAAAAAATTATATTGATATGTTTATTTTTGAAAAATTTATGGCACTTTTAAGTAAAAAAAATTGAAAAAATTTCGAAAATTAGCGATTTTTAAATTTGTAATTTTTTT
>NW_026100206.1:6161-6267 GCF_025091365.1 Daktulosphaira vitifoliae
ATTTAATAATTTAAATTATATAATTTATCCTAATTAAGATAAATTATGTAGAATGAAAAAGGGATTATTAAAAAATATTATTTCTCATAAAAAAATAATGTTGATC
>NW_026100207.1:0-6257 GCF_025091365.1 Daktulosphaira vitifoliae
CTGGACGCCCTCCGCCGTCCGGAGGACAAGTCGCCGCCGGAAATCGGACCCGTCGTGGTCCGAGAGAACTCCGGCGGCAAAAGGCGATACGCCAGGATGGATGTGCCGGCAAGGCTGGCCCCTCGCCTCGCAGGTCTCGCCCGTATCCGTGTGGGATAGGTCACCTGTAGGCTGAGGATCCTTGGCGACAAGGGTCCAAGGTGTTACAGGTGCCTTGAGCACGGACACATGGCTCAGACCTGCAAGGGACCGGACAGGTCCAAGGGGTGCTTCTCCTGTAACAAGGAGGGGCACCAGGCCAAGGACTGTCCGGGTGCGGGGCCGTCCTCAAAGGCCACGAAGACAAAGGGGGGCCTGGAAAGAAGGCTCTGAAGATGAAAGGGGGAAACCACTGTCGGGCCGCACAGGATCTGGTCCGGCGGGCAGCGTACGAGATGGGCACCGACGTGTGCATCGTCTCGGACCCGCATACCGGATCGGTCCGGGACTCTGCCGGCTGGTTATTGGACCGGTCCGGCAGAGCGGCGATCGGCGTGATGGACCGCGGCCTGACGGTCGCGGACATCGAGTCGGGCGACGGTTACGTAGTGGCGAGGATAGACGGCATGGACGTCTTGAGCTGCTACGCGCCGCCCAGCTTGCCGATCGCCGGACTCCTCGAGTCCGTGTCCTCCTGCCTACGGGCGAGGAGGCTCGGGCGGCCGCGCGACGGCCGCGGGGAGCTCGTGGCCGGGGATTTCAACGCTCACTCCCCGGTCTGGGGGTCGGCGGACACGAATCAGCGTGGCGAAGAANTAGTACCATAGTAAATTTAATACCTTATTAATTTAATATGAAAGATATAAAATTATAAAGGCACCGTAGAGTAATATAAAGTCGACATAATGTCTTATGACTGTTGTACAAACTTTTGAAGAAAAACTAATCGTCAAAGTTCGGCTAAAGTCCCATTGATTTTAGCGTTCTACTTTAGATCGCAATGCAAAAAATTATGTTGACTGAATATATTATAAAAAATAATAGCGATTTAATATTCAGTTGACAATGTAAAATGCAAATTTAAAATAGATACAACTTGATAAGCTGCTGAAAATGGAAACTTAGAATTTATAATATATGCTTATGAAAATGAATGAACGAAAATTAAATATTATTCAATATCTAGGTGAAAACTGTCGAAATTGGAAACTTGGAATCACATAGTTGACTATTGTTATTTAGATTAATAATTTATTATGTTATACATTAATTTATTAGTTTAATCAATTAACATTTATTGATGAAAAACATGAAAATCAAAGATAAATAGAATAATAACAAAATTATATCCTGATGAAATTTGATTAATTTTTATATATGAAAAAAAAGGGAAATCCAAATTTCCCTTGTTGGTTGTTTGCTTATATATTTTTGGCAAGACAAAAAGTCAAAACAAAACACTTAATAATATATTATTTGAAGGATAAAAACTTTATTCTTATATAATTTTATTACTATCGTATCAAAATAATACAGAGAGTTTTCTATGTAGCAACTTATTATATAATAAAACATTAAAAACTAGCCAATGTAATCAAAATTACTTAACAATATCCGATTTTCAAATTTCCTTTTTTTAATGAAAGTTTGGTGATGGTATTCTGGAAAAATTATTCTTACAGTTGAGAAAATTTTATCAAACAAATTTTATGTTAAAATTACAGATGATACAACATATTATTTTTGGTAATACATCCAAAAATATTATTTCTTAAGAAAGTAAACTGTCAAAAATGCTTTTATGAAAATCATTACCCTCTCAGATATAAATAAAAATTCAAGTTAATTTATTTGAAAAATAATGTAATAATAGCCAACATAAATAAATAAAAATTATATTTCAACAGAAAATTAATTAAGGCAGCCATTTTCAGTGACATAATCAATTATATTTTGATAATCATTTTGAGTAGCTTCATAAATGGTACCTCTACTCCACGGACAATAATTTTCATGGGCAAATTTTATGCAATCAAATTGGCCATTTGCAGCAGCAAGTCTTGTTGTCCCTTCGTCCCACACACACCCATTTAAATGACTATATTTTAGACAGTCTAAATGACCATTTGCAGCAGCTCCACTAATTGTCCCTTCGTCCCAATTACATCCATTTCTATGTGCATATACCAAAATGTCAATATAACCACTAGCAGCAGCTTCCCTTGTTGTGCCTTCGTCCCAGTCACAACCATTTTCATGGGCATATTTAATGCAGTCTAAATGTCCATTCGATGCAACCACTCTCATTGTACCTTTTACCCAAATACATCCACGTTTACGGGCATATTTTAAACAATCCAAATTACCAAACATAGCTGCTGCTGCTGTGATATCTTTATCCCAGTTACATCCATTTTCATGAGCATAAATCAAGCAGTCTAAATAGCCTCCTGATGCAGCTACTCTAGTTGTGGCTTTATCCCACGGACACCCATTTGCATGNATTATCCCACGGACACCCGTTTGCATGTGCATATTTTAAGCATTCCAAATTACCATATTTTGCAGCTGCTTCCGTTGTTCTTTCATCCCACGGACATCCATTTTCATAGGCATATTTTAAACATTCTAATTTACCATTAGAAGCAGCTGCTTCCGTTGTTCTTTCATCCCACGGACATCCATTTTCATGAGCATATTTTAGACATACTAATTCACCATAAAGAGCAGCTACATATGTTGTGCGTTCATCCCACGGACAACCATTTACATATGCATATTTTAAACATTCTAATTTACCATTAGAAGCAGCTGCTTCCGTTGTTTTTTCATCCCACGGACATCCATTTTCATGAGCATATTTTAAACATACTAATTCACCATAAAGAGCAGCTACTTGTGTTGTACGTTCATCCCATTCACATTTATTTTCATGTGCATATTTTAAACATTCTAAATATCCATTAGCAGCAGCTATTTCTGTTGTACTTTCATCCCACGAACAACTATTTACATATGCATATTTTAAACATTCTAATTCACCATTAGAAGCAGTTGCTTCCGTCGTTCTTTCATCCCACGGACATCCATTTTCATGGGCATATTTTAAACATTCTAATTTACCATTAGAAGCAGCTGTTTTTGTTGTGTTATTATCCCACGGACATCCATTTTCATAGGCATATTTTAAGCATTCCAAATTACCATTAGAAGCAGCTGCATCCGTTGTTCTTTCATCCCACGGACATCCATTTTCATGGGCATATTTTAAACAATCTAATTTACCAATAGAAGCAGCTGCTTCCGTTGTTCTTTCATCCCACGGACATCCATTTTCATGAGCATATTTTAAACATTATAATTCACCATAAATAGCAGCTATATGTGATGTGCGTTCATCCCATGCACATTTATTTTCATGGGCATATTTTAAACATTCTAAATGTCCATTAGAAGCAGCTGCTTCTGTTGTGCTTTTATCCCACGGACATCCATTTTCATAGGCATATTTTAAACATTCCAAATTACCATTAGAAGCTGCTGCTTCCGTTGTTCTTTCATCCCACGGACATCTGTTTTTATGTAAATATTTTAAAATTTCTAATCTACCATTTATAGCAGCTCCTTCCGTCGTGCTTTCACCCCAAGGACATCCATTTTCTTGGGCATATTTTAAACATTGTAGTTTACCATTTGAAGCAGCTTCTTCAGTTGTTCTTTTATTCCATGGGCATTTATTTTCATGAGCATACATTAAACATTCTAAATGTCCATTAGCAGCTGCTTTTTCTGTTGTACTTTCATCCCACGGACATCCATTTTCATGGGCATATTTTAAACATTCTAATTTACCAATAGTAGCAGCTGCTTCCGTTGTTCTTTCATCCCACGGACATCCATTTTCATGAGCATATTTTAGACATACTAATTCACCATAAAGAGCAGCTACATATGTTGTGCGTTCATCCCACGAACAACCATTTACATATGCATATTTTAAACATTCTAATTTACCATTAGAAGCAGCTGCTGCCGTTGTTTTTTCATCCCACGGACATCCATTTTCATGAGCATATTTTAAGCATACTAATTCACCATAAAGAGCAGCTACATATGTTGTGCGTTCATCCCACGAACAACCATTTACATATGCATATTTTAAACATTCTAAATATCCATTAGCAGCAGCTATTTCTGTTGTACTTTCACCCCACGGACATCCATTTTCATGGGCATATTTTAAACATTCTAATTTACCATTAGAAGCAGCTGCTTCCGTTGTTTTTTCATCCCACGGACATCCATTTTCATGGGCATATTTTAAACAATCTAATTTACCAATAGAAGCTGCTGCTTCCGTTGTTCTTTCATCCCACGGACATCTATTTTTATGTAAATATTCTAAAATTTTCAAACTACCATTTATAGCAGCTCCTTGTGTTGTTGTTTCATCCCACGGACATCCATTTTCATGAGCATATTTTAGACATAATAATTCACCATAAATAGCAGCTATATGTGATGTGCGTTCATCCCATGCACATTTATTTTCATGGGCATATTTTAAACATTCTAAATGTCCATTAGAAGCAGCTGCTTCTGTTGTGCTTTTATCCCACGGACATCCATTTTCATAGGCATATTTTAAACATTCTAATTTACCATTAGAAGCTGCTGCTTCCGTTGTTCTTTCATCCCACGGACATCTGTTTTTATGTAAATATTTTAAAATTTCTAATCTACCATTTATAGCAGCTCCTTCCGTCGTGCTTTCACCCCAAGGACATCCATTTTCTTGGGCATATTTTAAACATTGTAGTTTACCATTTGAAGCAGCTTCTTCAGTTGTTCTTTTATTCCATGGGCATTTATTTTCATGAGCATACATTAAACATTCTAAATGTCCATTAGCAGCTGCTTTTTCTGTTGTACTTTCATCCCACGGACATCCATTTTCATGGGCATATTTTAAACATTCTAAACTACNTTATCTTTAATAATAATATAATTGGTACTATCTTAAAGTAATTCAGTAAACCAAAATTGATATATTGATACGACAAAATGTAATAATACAATCAATTTTGTTAAATTTGTAATTAATCATTAATTAACTGTCCATAAAATAATAAATCTAATATAATTATCGTACTTGGCAAAAAAATTAAACTTCTAGAATCTTTTTTTAAACGAATTTGCGTTTTCCAAAAAATTAAATGAAAATAAATAATTAAAAATCAACAAAATCAGTTATAACGTATTTTAAGACTTTTACATGTTTTTTTACTGTATGTAGTGTTTTTGTGGGTTATTTATTGAGAAAACAACATTGAAGTTATTATTTTTGAATTTCTTGTAAAATTTCCTTTACTTGAGTTTTACTTTTATTATTCTAAGTTAAGAGAAAAAAAAGTTATGAGACATAGATCAGTTATTTCTATTAAATTTGACTCTTCGACTCAACTTAATAGGCCCGAGGGCACGGGTTAACCTTAACGGATCGGTCCCAAATTTTGCATAGCTCATTTTTCTGACCATTAAAAAAAAAAAATGACATTCGATTTTTGAGGGCCACCCTACTGTTGACACAACCCTACTTTCAAATATTGACCCTATGATGGTTAATCTAATCTTAGAAATTATTCAGATAATTTAAAATAAACGCAGACAAATCTACTAACACAATATTTTCATTACGCGGAGAAATATGTTAGTAATTACACTGAAAGGATCACTAATAACTCACTTATATCAAGTTAAATACTTAAGTCTCATATTTGTCAGACGTCTCATTTAAGACACTAAATAAACAAGGAAAAAACATAATTCACGTCATCATCTTAGATTTCTACCAAAGTCAAATTTTTTCTAATAATTAAAATAATCCTATTCAAACTGAATTTTTTTTGAAATTTTAAACTGAACATACAGAATTGTAATCTTGGAATCTACTAAAACTTATGTAAATAGGAGTCCTATTGTAGTTCTTCCACTCAATGTAACCATGTAATCAATTTCTTTTTAAAATATTTTTAAACAATAATTATTGTGCATAAAAGATTATAAATATTCGTATATAATAATTTTTTTGGAAAAAAGTTAGAATTAATGGTACAAATCATTATTAAATAATTTTTATTGCTATTATTTCACATTCAATTGACGTCACCTTACTTTAAATACATCATTAGGCTCAAATAATAAAAACTAATATCAGTTTGTCATTTTTTTAAAGGACTTTAAAATTATTGGTGCATTGTCTTTTGTTTATATTTACT
>NW_026100208.1:0-6255 GCF_025091365.1 Daktulosphaira vitifoliae
TATTTTGAACTTTTTAGTTCAATGTGCTTTAAAAGCGTGTTTTTTAGTTTTTTTAAACTATATTTATTTTTTACTTTTTAGCATTCTTTCTATGAAAATTATATTAATAACCTAAGTACAGACAACAAGTACAGATTGGTTAATAGAGCCAGCGAAGGCCCTACTAACCAGTTTTGAATCAAATTACTACAACATTACTGACCCCCAAGTCAAATATAGTGACCCTCTACGTCTCAAAAATGTTCGGTTATATCAAATATGTAGTATACAGCTTCCTATGAACCTACAAGTCTTTTGTCATATTTTTCAAAAATATGCGAAAAAAACAATCTTAAAACAAAACTA
Organism: Daktulosphaira vitifoliae; assembly: GCF_025091365.1. Lineage (NCBI taxonomy): Eukaryota > Metazoa > Arthropoda > Insecta > Hemiptera > Phylloxeridae > Daktulosphaira > Daktulosphaira vitifoliae. The sequence goes on from NW_026100208.1 coordinate 346, forward strand.
AAACATAGAACATGACTGATATATCAGTGACTGATATAATAATCTTTATTTTTTTATTCAATTCTGTAAGTCATTTTAATGTATAAATTTATTACTATAACGTGTGATTTATTAATTATACTAGCCCTTATTTTTCCGTTAAATCATGATTTTTTCATAAAAATGTATAAATTAAAATTCAATTTTATTTTTATAGATTTTAGGGGTAACTTTTGGCTACTCTTTAATTTACTAAAATCTCTTAATNATTAAATAAAGTTAACTTTCTCGAAAATATATGTTTACTTTTTTTCAAAAATAAAAATATAAAAAATTAACTCTTGAAAAATTATAAATAAAAGTTGTCTGTTCTAAAACTTAAAATTAACCATTTAAATTAATCTAAAATATATTATTTTATTGTCAAATTTTGAAATATTTTTTACATAACTAAAACCAATGATTTTTTTTCAAAGTTTGATAAATTTTTTTTTTTTTTTTTAATATTACGAAATGGTAGTGATTCCTTCATAAGTTTTTATTGAAGTTATATGGAATACTAATTCACAAGACTATTAAATAGAGTACGATGAGTAACATGATAGCCCAGCTTCAGTCATTTCAACAAGAACTTTTTTAAATCAATTCAATGACAACTTTTGACACATTAATTTGGTAGTTATCGCTATTTTAAAATAACAATTTCAGATGAAGTGTGGGTTATATTATTTTTATCATTACTCTGCCACACTCTCCCCCGACTTATTTATTTAAGTATTTGTTTATTTATACTTAGTTATTTAAAAATATTAATAACTTTTGTTGTACTATTTCAAAAATTATTTTTGATCAGACATTTTCTTAATTAAATATTTTTGTAACATTATTTTTAAAAATAAGCTATTAAGAAAATTAACAATACTAAATTATTGGGATTAATAGATAAAATATATAATTAATTGTTGGGATCAAGAGATGAAAAAGAAAAAAAAATACTAAATTATTAAATATCAGTTTGATACTAAATTTATTTACTATAAAAATTATTTATAAATAAGTAAAATTAGAATTCTCGTTGTATTTGGAATGATTTCTCCTAAAATTTAAACACTACAGATTTGCATTTATTTGATTTTTTATGATAATGATTCTAATCACTGTCAGATATCATTTATACCTGTCCCTACTATGACATGATCCCACTGTGTTGGGTTTTCTTATTATACCATTAGGGCTGAAATAGCACATATATTATGTCCTCTAACCCGCAAATTCAGAGACACTTTTATAATATATTTTGTCTATCAATATCCACTTATATAGCCGCTGTCCGGTCGTTATGGTAAATTCATTAACGTATGCTTCAACTTCTAATTTTGTTTGACAGCTGTCATAAATTTGTTTAGCTTTTACTTTTTTTGTTAATAATTCAAGAGTACTGGTTAATAATGGCGGTACTGTTAAACCATTAAATATCTCTGACAGTGTTTCAAGTACGAAAACATTAAAAAAGTTTTAAATATTATATTACATTATGTATTTTAAAAGCTAAACAATTTGTGAAAACCCATGCCCGGATTTGTCAACTTTTAAATTTCTCTTCGTCACACAACTTTGTCTGCTCCTTTTTTTCTCATTTTTCCATACACATACTTTCTCTTTATTCTGAATATTAATTTGTTCAGATGGCAATATGTGTGCATTCCGAAAATTAACAATGAATATCCTACTAGGCGGTTTTAACCACATACAATATTCAAAATGACGCACCACACCGTAATAATAATTAATTATCCGTCGGCCAGTCACATCACGTATTATAACCATCAACATTAGGGTGTAGGTATTATTTTAAATATTTATTAGCTTTGAGTAATTCGCAGTATTTTTTCTCTTTTAATTGCATTAGTTACTTTATATTATTTTTTAAATTTGGTTTTTCTAAAAGGTACATTTTTGAATAATAAATATAATTTCCACGGAAAATTATAAGCATGTGGAAATACATTATTTTATTGACAAAATAACTAAAATGTGTAATAATTAAAGGATTTGCAACGAAAACAATGTTTTTAAATTAGTTGTACAAAAGCCATAATTTCAAAGTTTTTAGTTTTTAATAGTAACAACACTTTTATATATATCTTAAATTAAATCTAATGTAATATACTTTATCATGAAAAAAAAATTTCGGACTTTATTTTATCTTCACGGTGAAAATGGCTACCGAATGCTATTTTTGTGTGAAAATTTTCGATTTTATATTTTACATTTTTAACTTTATTATGCTATAACTTTTTGAAAAATGTATGGATCAGTACAATTTTTTCATGAGGAGTAGTATTTATATATATCTTCCATTTGACATACTGTTTTTTTAAATCGGACCATTTCCCTATATACGAGGGGTATTCAAATCTAAAAAATGCATGTAGAAAGTAGAACTTTCTAACTTAAAAAATTAACTTTTTCAACTTAACTTTTGAAAGTGTTCCGGAAAGTCTAACACTTTTATATATATATTAAATTAAAGCTAATGTAATATACTTTATTATGGAAAAAAAAAATTTCGTACTTTATTTTGTCTTTAGGGTGACATTGGCTACCGAATGCTATTATTGTGTGAAAATTCTCGATTTTATTTTTTATATTTTTAACATTATAATGCTATAACTTATTGAAAAGTGTATGGATCAACACAATTTTTTTATGAGAAATACTATTTTTTAATAATCCCTTTTTCATTCGACATACTTTATCTTAATCAGGATATTAATAAGGAACTAGCAGATCATATAGCTTTTGGAATAATCCACCAATTTTTTAAAATTAAACACTATCTAAAGATTTGCATCGAAGCGTTTATTTTTGATAGTGATTTTAATCACTGTCAGATATCATTATACTTGATCCAACTATGCTACGTTACAACGACCCCTTGTGCTGTGTTTTTTTATTCGGTTCTAAAATGTAATATATGTATATACATATATATTATCATAAAAACTTAATGAAATTTAAAGAAACATTAATCTTAAAGAAACCAATAACAAAATTATTTAATATTATTTTATTTTTCAATTAAGGAAGTGATTCAGGATAAACAGATCACTCTAAATACACAGGTAAAATAATCTAATTAAAAAAATTACTGGTTGATAAAACTTTTGAACCAGCACTTCGGAAGTTATTCTCACTTTAATATATAGACAGGACAAAGAATAAGAAGAATAAATGACTAGTAATAAAAATAGTAGCACTCACTCTTCACTTACAGTAATTATTTAAAATTATTTATAACTTCTAAAATACAAGTTCAAAAGTTGTTATCGATCAATCATTTTATTAATTAGATAATTATCTCTTTTATAAGTTATCTAAACATGTATGTTTCCATTTAAGTAAAAAAAAATACCTCATGGTAAAATTAATACCTTCTCAGCTTCGCTTCGAAACTAATAAAGTTGATAGCCCTTTAAGTTATAAGGGATGATTCTAAAAGTCATCATTAGCTGATAAGTCAAGAAATATATGTAACTATATGGAATTAAAATTTTTTTTCTAACAATGTATTTATTTTGTGAGTAATCAAGTAATTTATGAAAAACCGATCACTCTCTCTCTATATATATTTATATATTTTATAAATATTATTTATTTTATTGTCTCTCAATTTAGTTTATTGATGGTTAGACTATATTAAACATAATTTCGGTTGGCCCAACTATATAGTTTTTTTATGTTAGTTACTTATATTTTGTTAACTGTTAAATATTTCACTAACTGAAAAGGTTGATTATTTTATTTAATCTTTTCGTTACAATGTTTAAAAAAAATGAGATTGTAAATTTTAATTGAATTTCAGTCTATGCAAATCTAGATATGCAAATCTATAATCTAGATTTAGTCTATGATGAAGTGGATCAAGAATTAAACATGTGGAATGAAAAATTTTTAGAAGAGGGTACCTCTAAATATACAGATAGAATGAAAGAAAATATGAATCATCAATTATGTTCATTAAATATGGGGACCAGCANGTACCTCTAAATATACAGATAGAATGAAAGAAAATATGAATCATCAATTATGTTCATTATTAAATACGTTAGACAGAAATTATTGCGAATATGAAATTACAAAATGTTGTAACGATTTTATAGCAAGTTATAACCTAGAATAGAAACTTAATATCAAAAGTACCTTTTTCATGAAAAAAATCACTTCTCTATACATATATAATTTTTCTGTAAAACAATTTTTTAGATTGAATACAAAATATTCGAAATAGTTAATTATAATTTATATTGATTTTACAGTAATTCTGTTATAGTCTTTTAATAAGTAATGTTTATTTACAATTATTTTAAATTTACAAATAATATATTGATTTACAAATAATTAAAAAACTCTTAATAGCATTATAAATTGTTACTAACAATCAATACTTTACATTACTACTACCAACAATACTGCGTTTTACTAAGCGTAATATCACAGTTATTATAATGTTACATAAATTCTATACAAAACAATTAAACTATAAATATAATTTCGATTTAAATTGTTTGTATAGAATTATTCAAGTTACTTAAAAATGAAGATCTAATGAAGGTAACATTGGTTCTGAAAAATCACCTTTGAGTAATTATTTTAAAAATGTAATCCGTGCGGCAAAGTCTGGTANTATGAATCCGTGCGGCAAAGTCTGATATGCAGTATATCTGTTATTCACTTTATAACAGAGATTTTATAATTTGGATTACTATAGACTGGTAAAAACACACACAAATAAAGTTAAAAATTAATAAATTACAGAGTAAAATTATTTAATTTTGTAGTTGAAATCTATTATCATATCTATCCTAATTCGACGATATAAAAAAACATTAGAAATGAATGATTTTAATTATCTTATAAATACAGATTTATAAATAAAATATACAAAATGACAGGAAAACTAAAAAAAAAAAATTTCCATATTCATCTATCACTATTTATTAGCCTTAACATATAAAAACATATTTTCTATTAAATATTTCAAGTCGCACAACAATGTTACATGATATCAATATGGAAAAATATATTGAAAAAAGTTATTTGGATGGATTGAAAACTTTTTAAAAATTTAAACACACGGAAATTTTTCTTATAAAATTACTTTATTATTTTTTCTATTACACAGTAAATTTATTCATAATAAATAAAAGAAAATGCTCTAAGGTTTTGTAACGTGACAAAAGCATCTATTTATTTTTTTATCTATTTGTATATATATATATATATTTGTGTTGAGCCGAATGCGGACTGCGACGGCGTTTGTCAGTTAAATAATCATGATAAGGTGTTGTGATTTGTTTATGCGCGTGCGAGATAGTCAGCTGTGTACACTTCAGACCGGTTCATGGACGGCATTTGTGTGTACATCCACCCCGTTCCTTTCCTATCTTGAACGTCATTTGCACTGCTCACCGCATACATTGTCGCCTTATGATTTAAATTATTCTTAATAATTTCCGGCCCTGGGTATTTAGTTTTTTGTTTTTTTGACCCCTACTCTAAAGGCTAGCCGTGTTGTCGCCAACGGACCGCCGGGTCAAACGCCGGACGTTTTGTCGGAAATTAGCCATCATCGGAACTGGTTGTCGCTAATTTTCGTCCGTAGCGTGAGTTTTTTGTTGTTGTGTGCGCTGCAACATTTTAAATTTATAGATATATTTTTTCGTGAGTGTCCGCTATTTTTTGATTATGTAATTTTTTTATATTGGCGTTGGCTAAACCTGCCTCCATATTCGTTAGTCCTTCGGGGCTGGTAATGTATATTTTTGTTTTAATGTTTTTGAGTCAGAATTTTTTTTATTAGTGCGCCGTGCCATAAGCACGTGTGGCGATTTTTTTTATTATTAAATTTTTTTTTAGGTGCCCCTATTT
>NW_026100209.1:0-895 GCF_025091365.1 Daktulosphaira vitifoliae
GGCAATTGTATACGCAACCTTTTGGATTTTACCCTACTGTTGTTAGCCCTACGTTTAACCGAATGGTGGTTTGGAACAGTCTTGGAAGAGGTGGATGTGAAAAAATGTGTAAAAACAATTTGTGCGTCGAAAATATCGAAATATACAATCAAAAAAACTTACCTTGTGCAGCACCAGTAAAATGTACATCAGCCATTGTTATTCANTAGCAAATTATCAAGAGTTTAAACGATGATATATACACTGTGGAACACGATGACGGGTTTTTCCATCAGTACATGTATCAATGGTCAATGAACCCCAACAGAGATAAAATGTATGGACCAAAGGTATCACCAGATGGAACAATGACATTAGGTGAAGCCGACAATATCTTTCTCAATAGAGGAACAATTAATGTTTTAGATGAAAAATTCCCTCTGACTATGGGTCTTGTGGATTTACTGTTTTCGAAAAACCCTGGAGTTTACTCCGAATCGGATTTGCATGCGTACAAAACGATTCTCGGCAAAACCNAGAATCGGATTTGCATGCGTACAAAGCGATTCTCGGCAAAACCGGTGTGTATTTAAATAAAGACGGAACATTGAAAAAAGGAGGTCAAAAGTATGTAAACACCATTAAACCATTGTTTGATAACGGTTATGGTGGTAACCCAAACAATTCCTTACCGTTGTTTGAAAGCAGCAGCAGCAACATCAGTGACACATCCATTATCGGTGCGGGTCTACAATTGAGATTGAACAACAAGAAAAAAGATTACGTTTACTGGGACGACCCCAACGAGCTCGTGGAACGTTTACGTTTATTGATATCAGCCCGGTCGGCTGGCAACACTGGAGTTTCACCGGAAATCGTTTCTATATTGGAAGAGCTGCAGGAAGCCGGTTACATT
>NW_026100209.1:2028-3400 GCF_025091365.1 Daktulosphaira vitifoliae
TAAAAAAAAATAAATAAATAAATACTAGTACTTGTATACGTTTAACTGAATATTTTTAAGCAATATGTTAGCGAGCCGCTAATAACGCTTAGTCAAAGAGTGAATATAATCATTATTGATGTCTTTATAAATACGGATTGTTACTGTATTATCCACTGTATCAGTGATGGTGGTGCGCGGTCATTAATCGCACAAGTACATCGTATATCGCGAGCATAATGACCAAAGTATATCAAGTGGTCTGAGAAAAAATATTCAGGTTTCTACATGTTATACAGCACTTGTTACATTTTTATAAACGTCACCCAAGACAATTAATTGATAAATTTGTAAATTTGTCATTTGTAATGGCGTGAAAACATTCAATCTTAAAGTGAAATGTTTACACATATATGTCATTAGGATTTTTATGACATTGCTGTATCAGTCACGGATTGTTTATTATCAATTATGATTATCAATAGATATACTTTCTGTATTGACAGTTAGTTTATTTACAAACTCATAACAATGTGCCTTACTACAATTGATAATAACAATGCTGTGTACCTGCTAATATCGATGTTATAAAAATCCAATTAGCTACCTGTATTTACAATCCCATGTGTATTACACATGNGGCGTTATGAATAAGAACATTGCTAACGAACTGCACCGGCAGGCTCGCAGGACGTATACCCGTGCCCGGATAAATATCAAGGGTCTCGATGATATATGGCACGCTGACCTCGTGGAAATGCGCGCATACCCTGATCGACGACATCGATATATTTTAACGTGCGTCGATGGATTTTTAAAATACGCGTGGGCCGTCCCGTTGAAAAATAAAACGGCCAACGAAGTTACCGCAGCCATGAACGGTACGCGTAATGATACTTGTCAGAGTCACCGATGTACAACAGGTCAAAATGATTTTGTTGTTCTTGGTCGGCGACTCTTAGAGGATACACCGACCACTTCATCTTAACGTCGTCTCGTTCCAAGCCGTACACGTTGACAGACACGTTAGGGTTTCGTCGCTCAAATATTTTAATTTGGGACACAGGTGTGGGGAACGTCAACCCCGTGAAATCATACCTGTGTTCCTCGTTAAAATATTTTCGATCAACGCGATATTTGTGGTCTCCCTCGACGTGTCTCGCCAAAATGGACCACTTGAAACAAGACTGATCGATATTCTGTGGGTTGATGATTGCTTTTCTTTGGTTAATCTCTGGTGGGACAGGAATATATGATGAGCCGGCGAGGGGCGTATACTTGTATACGCTGAGCATAAGGCCGTCGATATGCGTTAGCGTGAATCCGCTACCCCTACCCGAGTACGCGTCTTCCTCGGCAAGCATAACCTCAAAATCTTCATCGACCGCACACC
>NW_026100209.1:4425-6161 GCF_025091365.1 Daktulosphaira vitifoliae
AAGTTATATTAAAAATTCAAATGCCATTTACTATTAAATTAAAAACTCAAACATTTTATTAAATTAAAAATATGTATTACCATTTAAAAAAACAAAGTTGACCCCCCTCCAAGGCATAAGGGATGAACTTAAGAAGTATTACATAGTTAAAAATTCAAGAATACTGTGTAACTAAAGATAATAATAAAAAAAAATGTTTAAATTATTATTATTCTGCAAGTAATTGAGTGGGTTATGATAAAAAAATCACCCTGTATATTAGCGCGCAGTGAAGCATCACCGGTTCAACCGTAAACAGTGGATACGCGTTAACATAATATAATTGTTATTTGGGAATGTACAATTTAGTGTTAAGTTGGGTTTAAACAATATAGTGTCAAATCAATTACCTACTCTATCGCTTGTATATTAATATACACTACACTTTAATGATACACTAAATAAATAAACTCACACATACACACATATGCATTTATAACATTGTGTCTAATGTAAGTATAACATGATAAAAAGTAACCGTAAAATGAAAAAAATGGAATATAAATTTTAGTACTCATATTAAATGTAATGTAACTCGAAAAATATTTGTTTAAATGAAAAAATATAAGATTATTTTTTTGTTTATAATTGTCTTTTAAACAACTTTTGTAGGAAAATTTTTTTTGTAAGTTAAATATTTTTTGAGAAAATTAAAAAAGCTCATATTTTTGAACTTTTGCGAGGCTGTAAAAAAAAAGCTNTCATATTTTTGAACTTTTGCGAGGTTGTAAAAAAAAAAGCTCAATTCCAATCATTATAATTATCTTATATTTTTGCATTTAAACAAATATTTTTCGAGTTACATTACATTTAATATGAGTACTAAAATTTATATTCCATTTTTTTCATTTTACGGTTACTTTTTATCATGNAAAATTTATATTCCATTTTTTTCTTTTTACGGTTACTTTTTATCATGTTATACTTACATTAGACACAATGTTATAAATGCATATTTGTGTATGTGTGAGTTTATTTATTTAGTGTATCATTAAAGTGTAGTGTATATTAATATACAAGCGATAGAGTAGGTAATTGATTTGACACTTTATTGTTTATGAGGACTATTAGTATGTCATTATACAAATTTTAATTCAACTTTTAAAAAAACAAAATTTGGTTGGGAATATTTTCCGCAAATTTTCCTTTATTGACTGGCTTAGATGTCAATTTTAAACTTGTAATTGAGCTAAAAGTTATGGTAATATATTCCATTTTTTTACTTTGAAATTTCATAAATCTTTATTAAAAATTTTTCATCAACTTTAAAGAACCAAAAAAATAAGTTAAAATTGAAAATTTGGACTGATTATTTTTAACATATTAAAAATCAAATCTGTAATAATTTGAAAACAAATTTTTTTTTTTTAATTATTATTTTATATATAATTAGTAATAATATAAAAAATTAGAAGTGATAGAAAAAGTCTACTTGCAGATTTGAAAACAACGCGAAAAGTTGATTTAGAAAAGTATATTTTTGCTTCTGATGAAAGTTCCTTGTAGTCCAGTGCATTTTTTTATAGTAACAAACAGTTTTTATTGAAAANCATTTATTTATAGTAACAAACAGATTTTATTGAAAATTATTGTATCAAGCCCTTTAAATTTTTATGCACGTAAAAGTAAAGCAAAATATAACTTATTTATTATTTTTATAATTTCTCCGTTTAAATTACAATATTAAATTATTGAAT
>NW_026100210.1:0-2793 GCF_025091365.1 Daktulosphaira vitifoliae
ATGATATAAATTGTATACTGCTATCGGAAGCTATAAAATACGGAACACACATGCGTCTTGGACGGTGGTCAAACACGTACTGGACAAATTTTTGGAATCAAAATTCTTCATAGAAATTATTTTACTTAAAAAAAATTAATTATCATCTTAAAATTAAGCGCCGAAGTAAAAATTTTATTGATTATTTCTTGGTAATTCATTAATTAATTAATGATGAAAATAAAATAAAAATAAAAAAAAAGTGTTCGGACATACGGCGTTTTGTTTTGAATAATAATTAAAATGCCAACTCAAATATTATTGAGGGAATCTGGAGCTATTCATTACCATTTTTAATGATTAATTATTTGTTAGATTTATAATGAGATAGTTTTTATGATTGTATCATAGAAAGGAAATATTGGGAGAAGAACGCAGAATGACAGAAATGATATAGCAAGAACGTATATTGGCGACTAAAAAACTTGAAAAGGCAGAAGAAGCCGAACAGCTCAAGAAAAAACTGCAAGCAATGAAGATTGTGAAACAAATAAAGGAGAATGAGATAGCTAAAGAAATGGAAAATGCAAGTGTTGCTGAAGTAGATATTTTTACATAAAAATTATTTAAAAATTAAATTGATATTCAAGATGATTATGTAAACTTGACAAAAAATATGAGTCATATTTTGGAATAGTGATGGCTAATGATGTTAAAGAAGTATAAGTGGATTATATTTCTAAGCCATACTTTTAAAATTAATCTTTATACTTTTGTATACAAATTTGTGATTTCCTATTCAAGTTAATAATTTTACTATAGGAAACAAGAATTAGAGCAGATGCAGCAATAGAGGCTCAACTAGAAGAAGTAAATGATTATAAGTAAAAATTAGAACAACAGGCAGCATTGCGAAACGAGTTTTTGCAGATAAAAGCACAACTTAGAGATATAAAGAAAATAAAACAAGAAATTAACACTATAGAAATACTTCAAGTATTATAAATCGAGACATGTAAGGTTACTTGATAGATTTACTCAAATATTTTAGATTCAAGAATATATACGCCAAAAAAATGAAAAAGAAGCAGCATTCGAAGAAGGAAATAAAAAACAAAAGTTGTTATAAGAAAAGACCAGAGGTGTCGTGGAGCGTATACGCGGGTATACGGCGTATACCCACTTCTTTGTTTTTCTGTTATTGCGTATACTTATAAAATCATGAGTGATACGCGGGTATACGGCGTATATCCACTGTTAGTTTTTTTATTAGTGCATATACGTATTTATAAAATAGTTAAAGAGTATAGACTAAAGAATAAAATAAAAAGTAATACGTGGGTATCGAATATAGGTACGTTTGTCATAAAACACAAATTTTGAATAACTCTTATCAGTTTGTTTAATCTCTACAGTCATACCACATATAAACATATATCTGAAGTTATAAACATACAAATATGGCTCGAGACTATTATCATTTTAAAAATAGAATATAAATGTAAAACAAAACTAAATAAATAGGATAATGTTTATCATTTCACGACAATTTTATTGATAAAATTTAAAACATCGATCAGAAATTAACGATATAGCACATACTAAGTTGAAACTGAAATTTATTGGGTTAACCTATAGCTGTTGAAATTGGTAATTTGTATTTTTCCGTAATAAACCGTTTACCAACCAATCTAGTATTTAATATATTACCTATAATGAATTAAGATAGTACTAACATGTACCTATTCACGTTTATNCCTCATTTTTATATCTTCTACTTCAATTAATGAATTTGCTATTTTTTCTGATTCCCTATCTTGCCTACTTGCCCTCACTTCTAATCCATTTTGCTCTCATCTTTCTCCTTACATTCTTATTATTAGATCACTTATCTCCTTAATTCTATCCCAAAATANATCAAATTACGACTATATCACTGTTGATAATGTGAAATATTGTATGTAGAAAATGTAAAGTGCAATGGAGGGTGTGGGGGGCCGAGCCCCCCACGTTATTCTCTATTCATTATATAGGCCTTTCTCCGCCTCTTTCGACATACAGTTCTTCAAGCCTGGCAGGACAGTTGGTTTACAATAAATTTGAAAACGGTATGTTGGTATCGCTCGATTTCTCCATCCATTATTCATTCTCCATGGTTTCATAACCTTGACTTATCCAGAAATATAATTTCTCAGTACTCAAGACTTAGGTTAGGTCATAATCTCCTGCCTTATCATGCTTTTCATCTTTCCTTAAATTCCGTTCCCTTCTGCCCCCTACATGATAGTGAAGCTCTATGCGATTTTTCTCATCTTCTCTTTGATTGTCCTGCCCTAATTAACAGCAGAAATAAACTATTCAGCCTCTTAGCCTCCCACAATATTAATCCCCCTTCCATAGCTAATACTCTTAATTCCCGTTCTTCCTTTATTATTATTTCAATCATATCTTTCTTAAGGAGTTCCGGCTTTGTCATTTAATCTCTCATTATTTTATTTTATATTATTCTATTTTATTTACTTTCTCTCATCCTACATTATTTCAAATAAAAATTTCTAATTTAGTAATTCGTTTAGTTGTACTTTTAATTTTCTATTAACAATAATTTTAAAAATATTTAATTTTTTCTTTATTTTTGAGTATACTAACAATTATTGTTGTATTTGTTATACCTTTATAACATAGCACTGTTACTGTTATACTTCTAACTCAATTATTTTTTTTTTTTTTCTTTCCCTTTGTTATAATTTGCTATAATTGTTGAGCTAAATATTATTTTAATAAAGGCTATATAAAAAAAAAAAAAAAAAAAAA
>NW_026100210.1:4992-6147 GCF_025091365.1 Daktulosphaira vitifoliae
AATGATACGTCAAAAGATCACAAATCGTATCTAGTCGAAGACATTACCCTCCAAAATTTCCCTCGTTCCTCGTACATAGGGGAAATCTTCAAAAAAATTACAAATTTAAAAATCGCTAATTTTTAAAATTTTTTTTACTTATAACTGCCATAACTTTTTCAAAAATAAACAAATCAATAAAAAAAATTTTTTAATAGATGTTTGATGTCTTTACCTATCATTTGGTATATTTTTTTTTATAAATCTGACCCTAAACCTGCCCACAGAGGGGTATTTAAAATCACAACTTTTTCATAAAAAATTTACTTATACACTTAACTTTTGAAAGTGTTCCGGAAAGTCTGTCACTTTTATATATATCTTAAATTAAAGATAATGTAATGTATTTTATTATGAAAAAGAAATGTCGGACTTTATTTTGTCTTCACGGTGAAAATGGCTACCAAATGCTATTTTTGTGTTAAAATTCTCGATTTTATTTTTTGTATTTTTAACTTTATAATGCTATATCTTATTGAAAAGTGTATAGACCCACACAATTTTTTTATGAAAAATAATATTTATATCCCTCTTTCATTCGACATACTTTATCTTAATCAGGATATTAATAAGGAACTAGCAGATCATGTAGCTTTTAAAATAATCCACCAATTTTTTAAAATTAAACACTATCTAAAGATTTGCATCGAAGCGTTTTTTTTTTATAATGATTTTAATCACTGTCAGATATCATTATACTTGATCCAACTATGCCACGTCACCACTGTGCCACGACCCCCTGTGCTGGGTTTTTCTAAATTGATATTCAATTAAAAATCAAAACTATTTCTTAACTCTAATTTAATAAATTGTTNCTAAATTGATATTCAATTAAAAATCAAAACTATTTCTTAACTCTAATTTAATAAATTGTTTGGTAATTTTTGTGTGCAATATTCGTAAGTGAAATTAGTTCATTTCGTTAAAACTTCTATTTATTGTATTTTGACGTAAAAAAGTGTCGGTTTTCTAGGAAATTGTTTAATGAGAAATATATTTCTGTTGATAGATTATAATAACAGTAAAATTTAATAAAATTACTCTTCCAGCATTAATTTATTTGATATTAGTTTCTGGAAGAATCATTATTATTTATAAAAATAATGAATTAAGGAA
>NW_026100211.1:0-5726 GCF_025091365.1 Daktulosphaira vitifoliae
TTTAAGTGCATGTGTGCCCATAGATGTCCCGGGGGGAACTCGCCGTTAAGCATTACTTCCCCCGGGACACCCGGCACCGTTTATTCAGAAAATATCAATCAATACATCGTTTTTTAAATATTAATATTACATGGCAGAACAACTACTATTTAACATCAGTGCCTTACATCTATGACAATGTCTCGTCTTAACAACTATATTTATAGCACTATTTCTTAACATCTACGTATATACATTATGCCCTATTATCTATAATATACATGATTAATGATGATTTCCATCTAACAATACAATCAACAACAATGCATACAATACAATATAATACAATACAATCTTATTTACAGCCATTACTTAACATCATAAAAGTATTTACAATTTACAATTTTTCCATCTATATTCTTTGTACGGGTGAAACAATGACTATGTGGTACGTATCCCTGGACCGGATCACAGATCCAGCCGTCCATCACCAGCCATGCGCTCCAACTCCCTTTCTACCTCTTCCTTCTTTTTTAATACGGTACAGGCAAAATTTTTTACCGCCTTCCAACCGTCGCAGGACTGTAACATCATGCTGCACAATGACTCCACATTTATCTGCCCTACGGCCATTTCGAGAATTCTCCTCTCTTCATGCCATGCCGGGCAGTACAGCAAAGTATGCTCTGCGCTGTCCACTGTCTCCCGACAAACAAAGCAAATTAAGTCCGTGGCCTTCTTTATTTTCACTAAATATTCCGAGAAGCAGCCGTGACCCGAAAGCATTTGTGTTAGGTGAAAGTCCATTGAACCGTGTCTACGGTTGATCCACCTATCCACGTCCAACACCAACCGTCGAGTCCACTCTCCAGTTTCCGCGTTGTTGATCACGTATTTCCATTTCTCTAGTGTTACTTTCTTTAGGTCGATCTTTTTCCTCCATAGTTCCTCCCAGCTAAGGTTGCTTCTGCTCAAGTCATACATTTCCGCTCTCTCCTCTGCTAATAATTGAATCGGTGGTACCCCTGCCAAAATATTAACCGCTGTGTAACTTACCGTACGGTAGGCACTGACACATCCCAGGAGCACCCTGCGCTGCACTCTGCTAATGGTATCCACACTCTTCTTCTTATATTGTAATGTACTAGCCCATAATGGAGCCCCGTATAACAAAACCGAATGAACTACTGAGCTCAGAAGCATTCTACGCTTTTGCTTAGGACCCCCGACATTCGGCATAAGCCTCATCAAAGCTGCTGCCACAGACGAAGCTCTCTCCGCCGCTCTCTCCAAGTGTTGAGTGTACATGAGATCCCTATCAATAATAATACCCAGGTAGTTCATCGTTTGCGCTACCGGCACCACTACGCTTCCAATTCTTACTGTCGGAATCTCGTCTTTGTATTTCCTTCTGAACATTATTGCTTCTGTTTTCCCTACTGATAACTCAAGTCCAAGTCGTTCGATCTCATCCGTGACCGTCCCGATTGCATCATTAATTACTGATTCCGCCGCTGCTGTTGTACTTGCTACCGCCATAACCAGCGTGTCATCAGCAAACCCGAATACTTCTGCCCCTTGAGGCAACTGTCTCGTCAGCACCGAGTTATACGTCAAGTTCCATAATAGGGGCCCCAGGACTGATCCTTGAGGAACTCCGCACGTAATCTCCAACATGATTTCTTCGCCGGTATGCTGACACACAATGGAAGCACGTCTTTCCGAAAAGTAAGAACTCAAAATCACTCGCATTTCAGCAGGAATCTGCCACTCTAATAAGGATTGTTGAATGTGTCTCCACCCGATTGAGTTAAACGCATTTTTAACGTCTAAGCTCACCGCCACACAGCATTGATAACGATTAACAGCTCCTAGTGCCAGTTCCTCAACTGCTCTTAGCGCATCTATGGTAGAACGCCCCTTAGTGAAACCAAACTGGCGTGGTGAAAGACCACCCCTATCGCATATACATTTTTGAAGTCTGTTGACCAATAGCCGCTCTAACAGTTTTCCAATATCATTTAACAGGCACAAGGGCCTGTAGGACGTTGGCTGGTCAATGGGCTTGTTCCCCTTGCGCAACAGAACTAGGCGAGCTTCTTTCCACTCAGAAGGAAATTTGCCTTCCCTTAGGCAACAGTTAAACATTCTCCTCAGTATGTTGCTGTCCACTCCGTGCACCGCAGCTAAAATAGTGGTGTTCATACAATCAGGGCCAGGCGCCTTCTTCTTACTTTTCACTAGCTTAATCACCTCATCAATCTCTTCCGTTGAGAATTCCTGTATGTCATTACCAGGAGCTTCCAGTATCGTTTCCCCCGTCCTGTCAGAATGATCAGGAAACAAATCTATTAGAACTCTCTTGATAAAGCAAGGCTCCATACTACTTTCTGTTTTACTCTTCAGTTTGCCCATAACCACTCTATACGGCCGCCCCCACAGGTCGCCATCCACCGACTTGATTAGGTCTGCCCAACATTTCCTTTTGCTATCAATTATTTTGTGCTTAAGCAATTTACGCTTCATTTTTAGATCTTCCAAACATCTAGTCACAGTGACATCCGCTACGTTGCGTGAGGCCCGCTTCACCGCTCTTCTTGCTCTAGAACATTGTTGTCTCAATTCAGCTATGTCCCCGTTCCACCAGTGAGCCGGCGGTTTTCCATGCGGAGGCATATTTCGACGTGGAAAAGCCGAATCACATGCCATTCTTGTTCTGGTGTTAAATTCCGTTAATAAACTTTCAAGACAGTCTTCCTGTGTAACAGTAACATTTGGCCACTCGTAACCCGCTCTGAATGCATCCATGTCACCTCCTTTGGAGGTGTTCCATCCAGTTTCCCTATAGCCAAAAACATTCTTATGCCGAGTCATTGGTCTATTCGCCTTCAGTGTATATGTTATAAAATGGTGGTCCGAGAAATTTTCTTGGTCGTCAATTACCCGCCAGTACGCCATCTTATTGAAGACTTCCGTCGATGCCGCTGTGACATCGACTACCGAGCCCCTCCCCACGCCTACAAAAGTAGGCTCATTTCCAATATTACACACCAATAACTCCAGGCATGCAAACAGATCGTCCAGTTCTTGCCCTCTTGCATTGGTCAGCCAATCACCCCAGCTCGCCGATCTTGCGTTGAAGTCACCCGCAACCACAATGTTGCTCCTTGGTGTCCTCCTACGTATACTAGCCTCCAGCCTATTCAAAAAATATCCAAACTCGAGTACAGTGCACTTTGGCGAAACATAGCAGCTGTAAACAACCACATCATCTATCTTGGCCGCAACAAATTCAACGTCTCGTTCCGTGTCCGAGATTGCCTGTCCGCCGAACACACCAATGGCCGCTCTACCAGTGCCCTCCGACACCAGCCAGCCACCGACCCCATTGATCAGCCCGTGGGGATCAGCCGCGATAACCACGTCCACACCATCCTCATGGATCTGCTGCTTCAACAGATCCATCGCCTGCCTGCAGTGGTTCATATTCCCCTGCAACAATCTAGTAATACTAGACATCAATGAGCGTTCGATGGGGCAAACCATTGACACAGTCCACCGTTTCAGTCGCTCCTCCCCGCCACAAAGCCAACTCCCTGGCCAGGGTATCACGGAACTGGTTCTTTTCCTCTTCCGCCGCCTTGCAATCAGCTACTAAGTGGCCTTCTTTGCCGCAGCCCCTACAGCAGTTAGCCCGGTCCTTGCCCCGGCACTCCCTAGTGTCATGCCCGTAGGCCAAACATCTAAAACATCTTTTGTTGTCTGTCCATATGCGCACTCTGCACGACACGAATCCCACACAAAGTCGCCCGCGTTCCAACACTTTTTCCGCAAGTTCAGAGTCCATCGTCAAGATTGCCATTTTCTGTCCCCTAGGCATGGTCCGTAATGTTACCTTGATAGTTGTGGTCCCCACTATGTTAGCCACCGCTTCCACTATCTCTTCTTGCTCCACCAATTCATCTAAACCAAACACTCCTATCCTCGTGCGCTGTTGCAGTGTGGTCACCGGCACACCGATTCCCACTGCCCGCTGCACAGCCGCACTAATCATGTCAACTGTCCCACAGCTTCTGTCCACCTCCAAAAGTAAATGCCCAGCCTCAGTTTTGCGCACCGCAGTGATTGTGGTCGCGTGTTCTTTCATGGATGTCTCCGTCCTAATCTTCTTCAACACCTCCGCATAAGGAACCGTATCTGTCCTTATTATTACAGCAGGTGGTTTTTTCTTCTTCTTGATGTCACTTATTTTGTTCAGCTTCTTGGATGACCTTTTGTTGACGACTTCCACCCAAGCGTTGACCTCCTCTTGACTCTTGCCCGCCTTACCGTGAACCACTGGTTCGTTCAAACTCACGGGTAGCTGGCGTCCAGATATTGCCTGTTGGACTTCACCAATCGCCTCCAGTATGCAGTCAAGTTTATTTTCTACTCCACTTGCCATCCCATTGCCTCCCTGAATTATGGTCTTATCTAAGCCTTCGGTTATTTTCCGCTGCCAAGTTCCCCTCGTCCTCTCCGCAAGGTCCCTCGTCTCTTTCAATTTTTTAAAAATTCTGTCCGAGTCGCCAATCAGTGTTTTAACTGTTGTGTGTACATTTCTGCCCGCCGGCGTTTTTAAAAAAGTCGCAAGCTGATCGATCCTTCTACCCAGTCTCGCCAGTTCCTCCTTGTTGGTCTTTTCCAGTTCTTCCAGCATCTTCGTTGTATATTCCAACGACTCGCTGTCTAGGCTATCCGCAGATTTTATTCTGTCCCTGCTAGATGCTGATTCCTTCAACCGCTGAATAAGAGTCATAGATTCCCCACCATCAGTCCCTTCTAGTCCTTGTTGACCCACCATCAGACTGCATCCGGTCATCGGAGAATCCGAAGGCATCCCCGATTCCGGAGCAATCTGTACAGGTCGACTATCCATTATTATGTTTCAGCAATACGCTAGAGCCCCCAGTTTTGCAGAAGGGAGTCGTGCTACCCTGCAGAGCTCACATATAAATTTTTGTACCGATCGGCCCAAAAATGGGGGAAATCCCTTGGAAGGGATTTTAGACCCCTAGAGTGATGGTGTACCACCTAGGGAATTTGAAACCAAAATTATTTCCGAAAGAACCAGCTTCGTAACGTAAAAACCCACCGAAATAGAGCGATTTCAAAAAAGTGAAGTGGGGGGGGGTCAAAAAACCACTTTCTGGTGGTAACTTGTACTCACCCCGCCAAGTGATTGCCGTAGGTCCGGCGCTGATCCGATGGTTATTGAAAACGCTAGGCACTTACAAAGTTTCCGGGGGGTGGGGAAATGGCTAGAATAATATTCTAAGTCCAGATTTTACCTAAATTCGCCGCGGACGTTATTGCGAACGCCGCGAAGTTGTACCACCAGGTCTTACCTCGAAATGGTACAACTATATCTGCCACACAATGGCTGCCGTTCCCGGCCCTGGACGTCTCGTTTGAGCGAGATGCCGCTTGAGCTAAAAACCACGTGTAAAGTTAATACTTACACATTGATCCGCCTATGTGAGACACTAAATCGTTGATAGCAAATTCAATTTTGGTCGGACCGACTCGAAATCGACACCGGTCCGAGCGCGCACTTTTTTACACGTTTCACAATTGAAAATACAAAAAACCAATGACTAGAACGCCTACAAAATACAAATTACTACAGAGCGACGCATACGCACGTGCTTACTGTATGACAGCCACCGCTGAACTAACCCAACCCAACCCAACCAAACCATTTTTTT
>NW_026100211.1:5858-6131 GCF_025091365.1 Daktulosphaira vitifoliae
TCACACCACCACGTTGTGAATCAGCCCGAAATTAATCAAGAGCTGATTCACAACGTGGTGTGGCCTCCCCCGTTAGCCGGATCCCAAAAGTCGGGATCCGTTGCCCGGGTTGCACCACGTGGAGGTGGGGGCAGGACTTTGCGAGGGTTGGGTAAACAGAAATAAATCACAAACATACATAAACATAAAAAAAACACATACAACATAAAGACAAGCACCTACGGCGCCAGTCTAGCTGACGCCGCAGGTACTACCACCCTGGGCAGTCTCTGC
>NW_026100212.1:0-6130 GCF_025091365.1 Daktulosphaira vitifoliae
AATTCGTCCAAATAAAACGAAAGTTTAGGAATGGAAATTAACAAAGCATCACTTATTTACTTACCATTTATGTCTTTATGATTTTGAGTATCGATGTCATTCTCTAAAAAAGTTGAAATTTATGAATTCAATATTAAAATTAAACAATTAATTGGGCTATTAAATAAATTACTTGAATTCAGTCCTTTCAAAATTATATTGAAATTATTTTAATTAATTACCTTCAATATACCAGTAAATATATTTTTCACCAAGCTCATAGATTTTAAGTAATCTATCTAAGGAAAAAAAGATTAGAAGAATAAATAAGAATATTGTTATGAAGACAGTTATAAAAGTTGATTGTATTATACAATTATGTATTTATAAGAAATGATATTAAATACTTAGAAAAACATATAATTTATTATTACCTGCGTCATGTAATTTTGAAAAATATGATACACCTGTATTAAATATTATAATATGCATATATTATGTATTAATCGTTTGTGGCCTATGTATTTAAAATTAAAATATTAATTAAAAAAGTAAGGACTAACAAAAAGAAACATTAAGGTCAGGGTTAAAGAACTCATAAGGAATATTTAAAATCAAGAAGTTGAATTTTCTTCTGTGACTGAACATTTATTTACACATAATCATTCCATTAAGACCGTAAAACTAATTAAAAACGTCAATAATTACAAAGAACTTAACATAAGGGAGGCAATAGAAATGTTTAGAATAATTTAATTAATTGGTATCTAGATCCCCTAAAATTGCATTATTAAATTTATAAACTGTCAATAAGTGGTAATCGGTTATGTGATAAATTAGTGATTATTAATCACTAAATAGTAAGATCACTAGAGTTATAAAATAGTATTTTTTGGTTGGCGTATATGTTGAATGTTAATGATGGGTAACATTGTTCCCAAATTATGTAACCGCGACTTTTTAATCATTTTTGTGACTGTTTGAGTTAAGCAATTATATTTTTTTAAGTTTTAAATTAATGTTTTAAATACATATTTAATTTAATATAAAATATATATTATTAGTATTAAAAAGAAAAAATATTTATAATATAATATTATTCAATTTAGTTCAGAGATTGATTATTTTTTTATGTAATTTTATTTATTCTATGCATAATAAAATACTATTTCATTATGTGATGTATACCAGAGGTTCTCAAAGTCAAATGAATCACGGACCCCCATCTAAAGTCTTCGAGGACCTCCGGTTAGGTTCCAGGTGTAAACTTTTTATTAACATAAAACATCTTGATAAATATATGAACACTATCAATGGGAAGAAAGCATTTGTTACTTAAACTTTATAATGTCCGAAGTATTAGGAACAATTGTTGAAATTTTCAACCTCAATGCTGTTTCAACGTTCTTCAGTCGATTTCTCTTGACACTTTTTATGTTACAAAGTGTAGAAAATGTCTGTTCNGACACTTTTTATGTTACAAAATGTAGAAAATGTCTGTTCACACAAATAAGTCGTACAAAAAGGCACAAGTTGTTTGGAGGCTTTGTTTGCTAAATCTGTGAATTCTGACCGGACAAGAAACCAAAAATGACATAAATCATTTTCTTCTTTGAAGATTATTTCCCAAGCCCTATTGCAAAACAAATCTACCAGTTGATCTTGTTCATTTTCAGAGAGGATAGTAAGGCTAGCAACATCTTGTTGTTTGAAAGGGTGTCTCATCCAGTCACTGTTTTTATCTGGTGCAGGAAAGTACTTTCTCAAAGTACTCGCTAAGTCTGTCATATGTTCGACAATAATGACTTGAATCTCAACAGGTAGAATGTCTTCTGATTTGGTTAGAAATTGTTGTAACACAGGCAATGATGTGTAAGACTTTCTTTCAACTTGATTTACTCACAGCTTTAGTTTTTCAATCATTGCTTCGATTTTGTCTTCTACTACGAATATGTTAGTATCAGGTCCTTGCAGCTTCAAGTTCAAAACATTCAAATGTGTAAATAAATCTGCTAAGTACGCAATTTTGCAGAGTCACGAAAGGTCATTAAGTTTTTCTCTTAAGATGAACTTTTTCTGTGTACCATCATAAGGCAATATTCTTACTTCATCAGCTAATTCGAAAAAACGTGTAAGAACGTTTCCTCGAGAAAGCCAGCGAATCTCTGTGTGTAAAAATAGCTGTTCGTGTTCACTTCCCATTTGACATAGCTTGGTAAAAATACGAGAGTTCAAGGGTCGAGACTTAATGTAGTTGACAATTTTGACGAGTTCGTCAAACACAGTTTTAAGCTCAGTTGGCATTTTCTTCACTGCCAAAGCTTCTCTATGTATTGAACAGTGTCCACTTGACGTTTGGCGCTACTTGCATAACCCGAGCCATCAATCCAGTTTTAAGACCCGCTATCGCTCCAGCTCCATCAGTAGTTAACCCTACACATTTATTCCAATCTAGTTCATTTTTTAAAATACAATCATTAAGAACTTCAAATACATCATTTGCATTGTTATGTATTACTTCTTTGCAAAATAACAGATCTTCAATATTTTCGCGTTCGTAACGGACAAAAGCTAGCAAGTGAGATTTATCAGTAAAATCTATACTCTTGTATAGTTGTAATGCGAACATTTCCGTAGATTTCAAACGTGAAATTAATTGGGAGTGCACATTTTCAGACATATCGTCAACCCTTCTCTTAACTGTGTCGTTTGATAATGAAATCAAACTTATTTCTTTGGCCGCAGTTTCATCTAACATTATGCTGCACATACTTTTTGCAGCAGGCATGATATGCTCCTCTCCTATGTTATAAGGCTTTTCCGACTTAGCAATCAACAGAGAAACAGCATATGATGCAATAGTTGCCTTTTCATTTGTAGTGTCAGTTGCAATTTTTTCAATTTTATTTTTTGACTTTTTCATTTCATTGCTTTTTATTTTAAAATATTCTATTGACTTACCAGAAAACTCAGAGTGTTTTGTTTCTAAATGTCTAAGAAACTTAGCAGGTTTCATTGCTTCATTGGAAAATATTTTGTAACACAAAACACATTGTGGTTTTTGTTCAATGTCTGTACCCGCTTGCACAAATCCCAGGTTTAAATATTCATAACAATATTTGCGTTTTTTGGCTTTATTGACACTAGCACTAGATTTTGAACAAGACGGCTTGTTAAGGTTAGGTGGGACAAGGGCCTGTTTGCCGCCTCCATTAGTTTCAATCGGCACTTCAGTTACACGTACAGTACCCGTCTTTAACCAACAATCCATAGCTGATTACTAAAGACCAACACTCAATTTTTTATTATTATATTGTAAATTTACCATATAATAATATACCATGTAGGACATAAGTCATTAACAACACAATATTCCGCGACGCGACGTAAAACGATCGAGACGGCTGCGATGGGCAAACTAATATTAAATACTATTATAGTATTATACGTATTTACGATTAATGATGAGCGATTAGACTGTCTTTATGCTTGTTAGTTATCAGTTTTCACCGAGTATCGATGATAATACTGGTAAATACAAAATTATAAAACTATTAATAGATTTATCGCGGCACACCGATTGAAAACCACTAGTATAGATTATAGAAAGTGCTTTCAAACATAAAATAACATTTATTAACAGCAGCCTATATTTGGGTTGGGTTTGGGTAGCTCTGCGGACACCCTGGTATGGACTAGCGGACCCCTGGGAGTCCGCGGACCATACTTTGAGAAACTCTGATGTATACCATTTGGTACGATATAATATTTACCAACGCCTTTCACCCTGACCTTAAAAAAATGGTTTTATGGAAGTACAGAATAATTTGTTTATTTTCTAATCTTTGCACAAGACTAAAATAATGTTTTAAAATCAACATGTTTAGAAAAAATAATTTTTAATTAAAATAATACTGCCGGAAAAAATTGTACCAGTATGCTCTCCTTAAAAAGATAATAAATATGCTAAGTGGATATTTTATCATGAACCAATTATTTAATTGAAAAATAAAAATATTATTAATAGTTTTTTCTTTGGTAATGTGTAGATACATAATATTTGCAATTTATTAATCATGAAGGATTTATATATATATATATATATATATATATCAATTAAGCCATCATAAAGTGTCATCTTTATTTTTCAAGTGACAACATACATATAAAACTAGCTTATAAAATAGAAAATTATTAAATTGAACAAAAAATGGCCAATAACAAATTTTAAACCTGTGATTGAGAATTTATTGACTTTTTTATACCTAAGCAGAGGAAAATTACGTCTGAGAAATTATTATTGATAAAAATATAGTTTAAAAAACTAAAAAAACACGCTTTTAAAGCACATCGAACTAAAAAGTTAAAAATAATTTTTAAAATAATTATGAACAAAAAATACTAGTTTTATTGTGATAAAAGCGTTGGACTAACGTTATACCTGAGGTATAAACGGCAGTAGGAATATATACGTAAGCCGTATGCACGCGGATGATAATGGTCAGTCAAAATAAAAATTTGTTTATATATATATAATATTAATGACAAGCACACGGGTACGATAACCAAAAATAAATTTATACAGAGGAATAGTGTTGCCGTCGTGTGATGAGCTAGGCGTGGGGTGGGGTGAATGCGTTATGACAGTCTAGTATAGACGACGGAATATGCGATAACGCGTGGCGTTTGGAGAGTTACATACATACATACATACATACAAGTGAAACTAATATAAGCGTGTTAAAAATAGTGGCACTCGCGTCTCATTCCCAGTCAATACTTTTAATTGTTAATAATTCTAATTTAATAACTATATTAATCCAAAAAATTTTATGGACCAGTCAGTTTTTAATTAGATTAGTATTTAATAAATAAGATAATTTATTTTGTATGTTAACTTTTGTAAAAATAAAGTAAAATAAGTAATTTATGATAAAAGAGTGATCCTATTTGAAACAATTAATATCTAATTAATAAGCTAGTTATTTATGTGTGTATAAAATATATGGAATGAATACAAAAATACTTCATGATTGATAAACTTCTGTACTAAAAGTATGTACCTAAAAGAAAACAAAAAAAATTCTCAGAAATATTTTTATCTTTTGATTATTTAAATAATTTATGATAAAAGAATCATCCTGTAAATTATAAGGCCAATATGTTGATAGTTGTCCAATAGTTCTAAACTCCTCAAATCCAGAGAAAATTTGCTATTAATTGTATACTTTAAACAATAGTGTGTGAATAAAATGTAATAAACAAAAATTATTTACCATGTCTTAAGAAGATTTGTGTCAAGGTTTCTATAAAAATTTAAAAATTAATTATTTTTTACTTTATTCAAATAAATTAAATATGTAGTAACATATTTTTTATGTCGGTCTGAAACCTTTATATAGAGGTCACATTAAATTAAATTTCAAAAATTTTATTTAGTCAATTAAAATGACGCTGAATTCAAATCTGTTTAAAAAAAAAACTCGGCACAGGGGGGTCGCGGCACAGTGATGACGTAGCATAGTTGGATCAAGTATAATTATATCTGACAGTGATTAAAATCACTATAAAAAAAAAAACGCTTCGATGCAAATCTTTAGATAGTGTTTAATTTTAAAAAATTGGTGGATTATTCCAAAAGCTTCATGATCTGCTATTTCCTTATTAATATAAGGAATATAATATTACACTAACTTAAATTTAAAATATATATAAAAGTGTAAGACTTTCCGGAAATTTTCAAAAGTCAAGTTGAAAAAGTTAATTTTTTGTAAAAAGTTGTCATTTTGAATTCCCTCTGTAGGCAGGCAAAGGGTCAGATTTATAAAAAAAAATTATATAGATTCAATAAAGAAATTTATTGCAGTTTTAAGTAAAAAAAATTAAAAAATGTTGAAAATTAGCGATTTTTACATTTGTAATTTTTTGGAGGATTTCCTCCATTTACAGGGTACGAGAGAAACGTTTNTTTCCTCCATTTACAGGGTACGAGAGAAACGTTTTTAATTTTTGAAGGTAATGTCTTACTAGATGCGATTTGTAATCATTTAATGTTATGTTCATCAAAATCGGTCCAGCGAGAGCTGAGATTGAGCGTTCATAGACACAAAAATATATAGCTATAGAACACTATATATTTTTTTAATTAAAA
>NW_026100213.1:0-6125 GCF_025091365.1 Daktulosphaira vitifoliae
TTTTTTAATTCCTCATATGTCCAAATTGATTTTTTATCTTCTAAGTTTTCTAAAAATATACTAGCTGTAACTTTTAAAAATATTGACAAAAATTTTATTTTATCACTCTCATTACATCTATTAATTTCACTTGCCTTTTCATACTGTCATATTATATAAATTTTCATAAAAATTTTCTTACGTCCTCAGTACCAGAAAAATAATCTGGTTTCATCAATCAAGATCGGTTATTAGACTCCATACTTGTAATATTTGAATTTATTGTTTCTATGCAATTAGTTAAAAAAAGTATGTCTAGAATTATTTCTTCTGTTAAGTTATTACGATTACCCGGTATTTGTTCTTCTTTGAAGGTTCTATTTAAATCATCTATATCTTCATAAAAATGTTCTTTTCCTGAACCCTCTAATTTATTTTGATCACCCGACGAAGTGTTATTAATATTATTATAAAAATGACCCCCGTTTTGTAATATNAATATTATTATAAAAATAACCCCCGNACGAAGTGTTATTAATATTATTATAAAAATGACCCCCGTTTTGTAATATCGCTAGTATTCGCGTATGAATGATATTTTTCTTCAATAAGGATGTCTGATAACTTTTCACCTATACTTTCAAATTTATCTTCTACACTTGGTTCTACGTTACTCTCTACGATTATTAGTTTATCATTAGAAGAGGCATGAATAACTTGCTCAATTTCAGTTGGACTTAAGTTAGGTTTTATATCTGACAATTTAAGTTGCGCTCTAATGTATCTAGCTAAACGTGTTCTTAAGTCATTTACGTTTCCTAATTCATCTAAGTTTTTACTTTTACACAAATTTATAAGATCATCTTTTTTTAATGAATATATATCACTAATTTTGTTTAATTTAAATTTTTGAATTTCATTAATATCCATAATAAATCATAATAATGAAGTAATCAAATTAATATTCTAGAAAGTCGAAATTAATTTTTATTTAAATTATTAAACTTTTTTTTTTCTCTTTTTTATTATTAAAAAAAAGATAAGATGTTTATATAAAAAAAAAAATTTATAATTATAAAATTAAATTAAAACTTAGGTCTTTTAAAAATGTGTAAATGGTTTTTTGTTTTTGTGGTCAGATCATTAAATAGGTCAGTCAATTGTGATATTCCGTCACCTAAAATATTAATGAGTTCCTGGTCAGAAAATATTATGTCGCAAGCAAATGTATCTAATTCTGAATTAGTATTATCCCCAAAAATTTTTTTTAATTTCTCCTCTATGTCCTCAATATTACTCATACTGTAGACATATGAGAAATTATACATACACACACAAACATATTTTTTCCTCTGGGGAGATTTTTAAATTACTAAATTTAATAACTAAATAAAATTATTATATATAAATATATTTTGCACTAACCTTTGGTCTTCTGGTTATATGTTTCAAGTAATCCTTGTATTGTAGTGATCGACGGATCAACTTATTGACGCGAAATTACACGTACACGCAAATTTCGATGTTGCGAAAAAACTTCGAGGGGTCGTATCGGTACGAACCTCGAGTTGGGCGCCAATTTTATGTCGTTCGTCGGTTATGCCCCAATATAGACACAAAAGTTTAACACAAATTTATTAATGTTATATATAAATATATTAATTGACGACGAATTCGTCGTTCGAGCTCTTCTCGAGTCCTCCCGTTGGATAAACTGATCAGCCCCAATCTCTCTAATTAGTGGACCACTAAAGGGGTAGAGTTTAGACCCGTCAGCACGGTCTNTTAGAGTTTAGACCCGTCAGCACAGTCTAGCTCAAAAGTAGCAGACTGAAGGGTGGCTCCTTGACAGCCACCAGCACAACTACCTTTTTACTATACCTACTAAAGGACGGTTAAGCCCAAAAACTAGCCAGCTCGTACACTAATTATTAAGATTGACTAAAGGACCAGCAGTCCAACCTAGATCTAACCTAGAACCAGTCCAATCTAGCCGCACACACACACGCAAATTCTAAGAACACGGTGAATATAAAATATTTGCGCTAAGCCCAGATTTTTAAATAGATATTTTATTTAACAAACGTATTAAACACAAAGACAAATATAATATAAAAATTTAACACAAAAATTAATTAAATCTTACAAAAATATAAAGTTATTCTTACACCAGCGACCTAACTCGTAACTCGACGTTTCTTCGACANCTAACTCATAACTCGACGTTTCTTCGTCAAAACGTCCAGTCTCGTCTCGCCCAGTATCGTTCCCCTATACTTTTCATGTTTCCCTTTTATATTCTTTTTCCCACCATTATTAATTTGCTTACCCTGCATTTCCCTTTTATATGGAATTATTATATTGCTTAAGAGTTCAAAAATTGCTTACTACTATTGTAAAGCTTATATTATACTAAAATCGACGTAATTCAATACTTCCTCATCTAATTACTACATTTAATTCCGAGGAATTTTTTTATTTATAATAATTAAATTATTTTATTTATAATAATATATATAAATTTCTACATCTATTTGTCAATTATTAACCCCTTTGAGGTTCGTGACCTTAAAATTCACAAATATTTTCTGTGTGCTATTTTAAATACGAATGTAAAAAAATAACTCTCTTAATTATTTATATTAATTTCATTTACAAATTTATAAAATGTTAATAACACAGATTAATTTAAAGTCGAATAATCACTTTTCCTTCGGGAAACCTGATTTTAAATCAATTTTACTATTCTTGAATGGAAGGAGCTCGAAAGATCCCGTGCAATAAAAGAGTGTACAAAACAAATAAAAACATTTAATTCATCTAACTGATAATTTCAACGGCACACACGGTGTGTTTGACTCAATATGTCATAGAGACAATCGTTATCACTAAACCATCGTACACTTATTATTAAGATCCGATGCACTTTCATATAGGTTGACAACGTGATATGCAACTGAGGGAAACAACATGCCCTGTCAAGCATTCAAATTTTTGTCCATACATGGCTTTACTTTGTAAAATATTTATCACAATTATTAAACAATCATATTTTTAAATATTAAAAATTGAAAAAAAACATGATACATATTAACATTGATATATCGTAACTATTTGATATAATATTTTATAAGAAACTTTTATTTTTGTTATTTTTTAAAATATAAAATAGATTTTTGGATATTAGGTATTTTGGACAATCTTTATATAAAGATTTGTTTTTTATGTAAAGGAAACTTGTGCCAGTATTTTTATTTATTTGAAAATAGTTATTATTAAATTACTTCGGTTATGTGTAAGTCTATCCCTCATAGATTTAAATGTGCTTTTTAGTGGTGGATTAGTTTAAATATCTTATTAATTTAACAAGTAACAATAAATTAGTCAGATGATTATTTTGTTTTATATAAAGCCTGCTAACTTTTTACTGGTAAAAATTTTTAAACTTAATACTTTTTATCTATTTAAAATTTTAACTATTGAAAAATAATTATCATTTAAATTATTTCAATTCTTTTTTACTTAAAATGTTGAAACATATATATATATTAGCGATAATAGTACCAGTAAAGGTCAGCAGCTCTATGAAGTTGGCATTGAAATTAATGTAGAATATCTAACAACTTGTAAGCCAACATACTGGCCTAATAATCAAACGAAAAGACCTAGTATGCTTGATATATTTGTACTTAAAGGCGTGAACTCGAATTATACTAATATTGAAGGAATACCTGACTTAACGTCACACCATATACTAGTGCTCTTAATACTAAGTTCGTACGTAATAAAAAACAAAGACGTCCTGTGCTCATAAATAAACACACAAATTGGGAAGCTTTTCGTGACCATTAAGACATAAGAATTGACTTGTCAGTTAAACTCAAATCTACAAGTGACATAGAGATATCTGTACAAAATTTAACAGAAAACATAATTATAGCTGCTGAACAATCTACACGTAATAATGAAGTTATGTTCGAAAAAGAAAAGACCTATCCTTTAGAGATAACAAACTTAATTCAACTTAAAAGAAGAGCAAGGAAAAAATGGCATCGAACACAAAATCCAGTAGACAAAAGCGACTGGAATCGACTCAACAAAATCCTAAAAGAAAAAATATTCTCAATAAAAAATGAATCTTTTAAAGCATATATAGATAACTTATCTGCAACAGAAAATACAGACTACTCGTTATGGAAAGCAACCAGACGTATGAAAAGACCTCAAGTATATGTGCCACCAATTTTAAAGGATGATGGTACATCGACTCGAAGCGAACAGGAAATATCTGAAACTTTTGCAAGTTACTTGGAATGTGTATTTCAACCTAACAACATACAATCTGATCTAAACACGACGTACTTAAACTACGATATCACTGATCAAACTACAGATCGCATTAAATATTTCACGCCTCTTGAAGTTGCAAATGAGATAGATAAAAACCTTAACTCTAAAAAATCTCCGGGTTATGATAGGATAAGTCCGCGTATAATTAAAGAATTATCTCGCAAAGCAATCATCTTATTAACTTACATATTTAATGCCTGCTTACGTATAGAATATGTACCTGTAAATTGGAAAAAAGCACAAGTCATCATGTTATTAAAACCAGGAAAGCTGCCTGGGAGGACTAGTTCCTACAGGCCGATATCACTTCTTCCTACAATATCGAAACTTTTCGAAAAACTACTTTACATTAGATTGAATCCTATTATTCAAGAACGTCAACTAATTCCTAACCACCAGTTTGGATTTCGTACTAAACATTCCACCATAGATCAAGTGCTATGAAGGAAAAAAAGTATTGCTGTGGCGTATTTCTCGACGTTTCTCAGGCCTTTGATCGCGTTTGACATGAAGGCTTACTATATAAATTGAAAAAACAGTTGCCTCGTACATGGTGTGGGTTACTAGATTCATACTTAGTAGAAAGTTTCGGGTAAGTCACGAAGAAGCAGTATCTGAATGGAAAGGTATTAAAGCAGGGGTACCTCAAAGTAGTGTCCTCGGGCCTATAGTTTATCTACTTTATACATCTGATATTCCTACCTACAATAAAACCACAACAGCTATGTTTGCTGATGACACAGCTATATTGTCATGTGATAAAGACCTTTCGACCGCCACAAAAAATTTGCAAATAAATGTTGATAGTATCCTTACATGGACAAACAAATGGAAGATACTATTAAATAGTTCAAAATCAGTACACGTGAACCTTAAAAATAGAGTAAAAAAGCCTAACCCGATAATGCTTGATGGTCAATTAATCCCACAAGAAATGTCAGCAAAATATCTAGGTATGCATTTAGACTTTAAATTACACTGGAGTATACACATTAAAATGAAATTAAAGAAAATAAAACAAAAAAGAAGTAATATGTATTGGTTAATTGGACGGAGATCACAATTATCAATAGAAAATAAAAGATTACTTTATGTATCTATCTTAAAACCAATATGGACTTACGGCATTCAACTATGGGGCTGTGCTAGCAAGTATTGGATTGATAAAATTCAAATTATACAAAACATTACTCTCCGTACTATTACCAATGCGTACATGTACGAAAAAAATGACAATATTCATAAGGATATGATGATACCAACCGTCAGAGAAGAAATTCAACGGTATGCCAGGGCACATGAAAATCGTCTGAAGACCCACGTCAACAGAGCTGCTGTTCAACTGCTTGATTACTCACAAGATGTTAGAAGATTAAAAAAAAATAAACCATACGACTTATTGTAAATATATATTATTTAATGTAAATTTACTTAAGTTTGGAGACTCTTCACTGGAAGTTTCTCTCCTTCATTGTGTATAATATCTTAACTATACATTTTATGTAATATTAGATGTAAACGTTTGTAAAAAATTTTGATTAAGACCGCAAGGTTGTCTCAAATATATATTACTTGTAATNGATTAAGACCGCAAGGTTGTCTCAAATATATATTACTTGTAATAAAAAAAAAAAATATATATATATATGGGTACCATTGGTATCTAGATGGCACCACTTCCAGGGTCTGGAGATAGTGGTATCAAGTATTATAAGAAGGGAAAATTAAGTCAAGTCGTGAGTCGTCTAAGACGTGTCTCTATGTATATTCTTTAGTTTATAAGTGTATTCTGTTTT
>NW_026100214.1:0-3516 GCF_025091365.1 Daktulosphaira vitifoliae
TCGTCAATACCATCAATCGTAATCGTACGGGAGAAACGTCGTCGTCGTCGTCCTGGTCCTGGTCCTCCTGTTAATGTCGTCATGACGCCGTCAGAGCATCTCGCTCGTGTATACGCGCGCGATCGTTTAGCGCGTGCTCGGCAACACGGATACGGACCAATTTGCTGCGGCGGCGGCGGCGGGTATCAAAACTCGAAACCGAAATGCCAGCAAGGGGGGAATCGAGAGATTATCGATTGCGAAAAAAAAACTGGAAACCGAAATCCCATTAAGGAATCGAGACATTATCGATTACGAAAAAATAACCGGAAACCGAAATGCCAGCAAGGGGGGAATCGTCGAGAGATTGTCGATTGCGAGAAAAAAAAAATAACCGGAAACCGAAATGCCAGCAAGGGGGGAATCGTCGAGAGATTGTCGATTGCGAGAAAAAAAAAATAACCGGAAACCGAAATGCCAGCAAGGGGGGAATCGTCGAGAGATTGTCGATTGCGAGAAAAAAAAAATAACCGGAAACCGAAATGCCAGCAAGGGGGGAATCGTCGAGAGATTGTCGATTGCGAGAAAAAAAAAATAACCGGAAACCGAAATGCCAGCAAGGGGGGAATCGTCGAGAGATTGTCGATTGCGAGAAAAAAAAAATAACCGGAAACCGAAATGCCAGCAAGGGGGGAATCGTCGAGAGATTGTCGATTGCGAGAAAAAAAAAATAACCGGAAACCGAAATGCCAGCAAGGGGGGAATCGTCGAGAGATTGTCGATTGCGAGAAAAAAAAAATAACCGGAAACCGAAATGCCAGCAAGGGGGGAATCGTCGAGAGATTGTCGATTGCGAGAAAAAAAAAATAACCGGAAACCGAAATGCCAGCAAGGGGGGAATCGTCGAGAGATTGTCGATTGCGAGAAAAAAAAAATAACCGGAAACCGAAATGCCAGCAAGGGGGGAATCGTCGAGAGATTGTCGATTGCGAGAAAAAAAAAATAACCGGAAACCGAAATGCCAGCAAGGGGGGAATCGTCGAGAGATTGTCGATTGCGAGAAAAAAAAAATAACCGGAAACCGAAATGCCAGCAAGGGGGGAATCGTCGAGAGATTGTCGATTGCGAGAAAAAAAAAATAACCGGAAACCGAAATGCCAGCAAGGGGGGAATCGTCGAGAGATTGTCGATTGCGAGAAAAAAAAAATAACCGGAAACCGAAATGCCAGCAAGGGGGGAATCGTCGAGAGATTGTCGATTGCGAGAAAAAAAAAATAACCGGAAACCGAAATGCCAGCAAGGGGGGAATCGTCGAGAGATTGTCGATTGCGAGAAAAAAAAAATAACCGGAAACCGAAATGCCAGCAAGGGGGGAATCGTCGAGAGATTGTCGATTGCGAGAAAAAAAAAATAACCGGAAACCGAAATGCCAGCAAGGGGGGAATCGTCGAGAGATTGTCGATTGCGAGAAAAAAAAAATAACCGGAAACCGAAATGCCAGCAAGGGGGGAATCGTCGAGAGATTGTCGATTGCGAGAAAAAAAAAATAACCGGAAACCGAAATGCCAGCAAGGGGGGAATCGTCGAGAGATTGTCGATTGCGAGAAAAAAAAAATAACCGGAAACCGAAATGCCAGCAAGGGGGGAATCGTCGAGAGATTGTCGATTGCGAGAAAAAAAAAATAACCGGAAACCGAAATGCCAGCAAGGGGGGAATCGTCGAGAGATTGTCGATTGCGAGAAAAAAAAAATAACCGGAAACCGAAATGCCAGCAAGGGGGGAATCGTCGAGAGATTGTCGATTGCGAGAAAAAAAAAATAACCGGAAACCGAAATGCCAGCAAGGGGGGAATCGTCGAGAGATTGTCGATTGCGAGAAAAAAAAAATAACCGGAAACCGAAATGCCAGCAAGGGGGGAATCGTCGAGAGATTGTCGATTGCGAGAAAAAAAAAATAACCGGAAACCGAAATGCCAGCAAGGGGGGAATCGTCGAGAGATTGTCGATTGCGAGAAAAAAAAAATAACCGGAAACCGAAATGCCAGCAAGGGGGGAATCGTCGAGAGATTGTCGATTGCGAGAAAAAAAAAATAACCGGAAACCGAAATGCCAGCAAGGGGGGAATCGTCGAGAGATTGTCGATTGCGAGAAAAAAAAAATAACCGGAAACCGAAATGCCAGCAAGGGGGGAATCGTCGAGAGATTGTCGATTGCGAGAAAAAAAAAATAACCGGAAACCGAAATGCCAGCAAGGGGGGAATCGTCGAGAGATTGTCGATTGCGAGAAAAAAAAAATAACCGGAAACCGAAATGCCAGCAAGGGGGGAATCGTCGAGAGATTGTCGATTGCGAGAAAAAAAAAATAACCGGAAACCGAAATGCCAGCAAGGGGGGAATCGTCGAGAGATTGTCGATTGCGAGAAAAAAAAAATAACCGGAAACCGAAATGCCAGCAAGGGGGGAATCGTCGAGAGATTGTCGATTGCGAGAAAAAAAAAATAACCGGAAACCGAAATGCCAGCAAGGGGGGAATCGTCGAGAGATTGTCGATTGCGAGAAAAAAAAAATAACCGGAAACCGAAATGCCAGCAAGGGGGGAATCGTCGAGAGATTGTCGATTGCGAGAAAAAAAAAATAACCGGAAACCGAAATGCCAGCAAGGGGGGAATCGTCGAGAGATTGTCGATTGCGAGAAAAAAAAAATAACCGGAAACCGAAATGCCAGCAAGGGGGGAATCGTCGAGAGATTGTCGATTGCGAGAAAAAAAAAATAACCGGAAACCGAAATGCCAGCAAGGGGGGAATCGTCGAGAGATTGTCGATTGCGAGAAAAAAAAAATAACCGGAAACCGAAATGCCAGCAAGGGGGGAATCGTCGAGAGATTGTCGATTGCGAGAAAAAAAAAATAACCGGAAACCGAAATGCCAGCAAGGGGGGAATCGTCGAGAGATTGTCGATTGCGAGAAAAAAAAAATAACCGGAAACCGAAATGCCAGCAAGGGGGGAATCGTCGAGAGATTGTCGATTGCGAGAAAAAAAAAATAACCGGAAACCGAAATNCGACAGTATAGACGGGACGAGGCATAGATGACGTCTGACAGCGATTAAAATCACTATCGTGAGAAACGCGCTTCGATGCAAATCTGTAGATTTGTGTTTCGTTTAGACAAATGGGTGGATTATTCCGAGAGGAACGTCAACTCTTTAATTGTATCCCGATTAGCAGTTGTTTGATTATATATATATATAATATATATATATATATATTATATATATATATAATCAAACAACTGCTAATCGGGATACAATTAAAGAGTTGACGTTCCTCTCGGAATAATCCACCCATTTGTCTAAACGAAACACAAATCTACAGATTTGCATCGAAGCGCGTTTCTCACGATAGTGATTTTAATCGCTGTCAGACGTCATCTATGCCTCGTCCCGTCTATACTGTCGTCCACGCTGTGCCTCGTCCACGCTGTGCCTCGTCCACGCTGTGCCTCGTCCACGCTGTGCCTCGTCCACGCTGTGCCTCG
>NW_026100214.1:4215-6101 GCF_025091365.1 Daktulosphaira vitifoliae
AAGACGTGGGCGTACAAAAGACGTGGGCGTAAAAGACGTGGGCGTACAAAAGACGTGGGCGTACAAAAGACGTGGGCGTAAAAGACGTGGGCGTACAAAAGACGTGGGAGATCGTGTCCGGTGGAAGTTTAGAATGGCCGATCACGAGTAGTTGGGATTAAGGCAAAGAAAAAGAAAAATGATTACCAGAAATTCCGGTGGCAATTGACGACATAATATGGATCGTTGTTTGGGAACGTACAATTTAGTTGGGTTTTGACAATATCACAATTGCCCGCTCTCTGTCGGTCGTATCTCAATATATTAAAGTAATATATTAAATATATATATTAAAGCGTAGTACTTTAACGATACGATAAATAAATATATATTAAAGCGTAGTACTTTAACGATACGATAAGTAAATAAACTCGCGCATACACGCGCGTATGCATTCATAACATTGTGTCTTCTAACGTAAGCGTAACACGATAAAAAGTAACCGTCAAATGAAAAAAAAATGCAATATAAATTACTAAAATTACATTACATTTATAATACGAGTACTAAACTCGTATTATAAATGTAACGCAACTCGGAAAAATATTTGTTTAAACGAAAAACTATAAGATTATATTTTTATTTATAATCGTTTTTTAAACAGCTTTTGTGCGAAACTTTTTTTTGTAAGTTAAATATTTTTTTTTGAGAAAATGAAAGCTCATATTTTGCTCATATTCATAAGCTCATATTCGTAAGCTGACATTTTTGAAATTTTGCGAGGCTGTAAAAAAAGCTCAATTCCAATCGGTGAGGACTACAAGTGTATGTCGTTATAAAGTATGTATATTGTTATACACATTTTATAATTCCACTATTAATATAGACATTTTATAATTCCACTATTAATATAGACATTTTATAATTCGACTATTAATATAGACATTTTATAATTCGACTATTAATATAGACATTTTATAATTCAACTGTTAATATAGACATTTTATAATTCGACTATTAATATAGACATTTTATAATTCGACTATTAATATAGACATTTTATAATTCGACTATTAATATAGACATTTTATAATTCGACTATTAATATAGACATTTTATAATTCGACTATTAATATAGACATTTTATAATTCGACTATTAATATAGACATTTTATAATTCGACTATTAATATAGACATTTTATAATTCGACTATTAATATAGACATTTTATAATTCGACTATTAATATAGACATTTTATAATTCGACTATTAATATAGACATTTTATAATTCGACTATTAATATAGCAAAATTTGGTTGGTTGCGAGTTTTTTCCGCAATTTTTCCTTTGTCGACTAGGCCAGTCGACAAAGGAAAAATGATGACGTCGACCGGCCTAGACGTCATCGTTTTAAACTCGTAATCGAGCTAAAAACTAATGTAATATATTCGATTTTTTTTTTCCTATAAACTTTCACAAGCCGAACGTTTTTCGTCCATTTTAAAGAACCGAAAAAATAGGTTAAAAATGAAAATTTCGACCGATTACAATAATTATATATAAACCAATAGGTTAAAAATGAAAATTTCGACCGATTACAATAACGAGTCCAAATTTTAAATTTGTTGAAAATTTCGACCGATTACAATAACGAGTCCAAATTTTAAATTTGTTGAAAATTTCGACCGATTACAATAACGAGTCCAAATTTTAAATTTGTTGAAAATTAACATGTTAAAAATCAATACGGTAATAATTTGAAAAGAATTTTTTTTTCTTTTAATTATTTTTTATATATAATTAGTAACGATTAATTAATTACGACTAATTTGTAATAAACAATTTGTAATAAACAATTTGTAATAAACAATTTGTAATAAAGTTTGTAATAAACAATTTGTAATAAA
>NW_026100215.1:0-6098 GCF_025091365.1 Daktulosphaira vitifoliae
ATTATTGTAC
Organism: Daktulosphaira vitifoliae; assembly: GCF_025091365.1. NCBI lineage: Eukaryota > Metazoa > Arthropoda > Insecta > Hemiptera > Phylloxeridae > Daktulosphaira > Daktulosphaira vitifoliae. The sequence goes on from NW_026100215.1 coordinate 11, forward strand.
TTTTTTGGTCAAACGTAAATCACAAAAAACAATAGTTAAAAAAAGGTAATAACTATTGGCCAAGACTATGTACAAACGTACATCCAAAGGTCATCGTCCCGCATTCGTTGTAATGTATGATCACGCAGTTAAAAAATAATATATCCAAAGGTATTTATTACACACTTTTTTTTATGCGAGCCCTTTTTTTGATATTCCGTTATGTGATCAGCTGCTTTTAAGAACAGTAGCTATGCACGGCGATACCTACAAAGTCATAAAAGCGCAATATAAAAAATAAATACCAGTCGTTCAAAATGCAGCCGTCTGCGATTCAGTAATATTCACGATAATATAATAAGAATATAACAACACACATAATATTGTTCCATATGCGTCTGCATGCAATCTTACTTGGACTGGTGATTCCGTTTATAGTTCTTCGGCTGTCTTCATGGCTCTGTCGATTGTGTACAAACCCAAAACGGGGATGGGGAAATGTAAAGATAAGGAGGACCGAGAAAGCAGTCCGTTGACTATGCGTCATGATGTGTTATATTACCTATAAAGCACTGTTGTCACAGCACATTATTACGACCCGAAATCCCGCGTATGTAAATCGCTCGTTTAACGTGCAGCTATAGACATAAAAAACTGATATTTACGCCTCCCGAGCGTGTGTATAGATTCGCAATAATCGTTTTTAATGTTCGAAGGCGTCGTGTGCGTAATACCACACAAGACTTGAACGATACTGGATGCGAGAAGATTTTCAAAGGGGGCGAATACCATGTGAATTCAGCTCCTTTTCTTGCTGAAACATAAGTATTATTGTAGACGATGTTTTTTTTTTTTTTCATATCGGCTGTATACGAGAATAGACTTAATATTTCATTGTTATTCGTATCTACGTTTCAATATTTTCTTCCGAGCAATGATATTCATTAGTAACGACGTACACGATAATGTATACAAATGTACTAGTGCGTATCGAGGGTCGATAAGAGGCCAATACTGTTTTTAAGCAGATTGAACGGCATCAAGGGGTATCCGGACGTTATTTATTTACATCGTCATGTCGCCTCGGGGCTGGGGTAGGAGTTTTTAACGGGATCCAGCCCATTTGCATAGATTACAAATAATAATAATTCCTTTTTGTCTTTTGTCGTTGCTCTTGGTCCCTTCGATTGGTTACGATTTGCATACGAAACAAAAGGATCGCGATCACGACCGTATATCATCGTTTTAACCGATGGATGTGCACTTCCATTGCATCGAAACACACTGTTTTTTAGCTCAATTGTTTTTTCCCGTCGCGGTCCCATACATCTTCTTATCCTACGCGTATTAATATTATTCTAATAATATATTAGGCGCCCGAGTTCTCACGGCTAAGTGCTCCAGCTCGAGATTGGTTTTCGACGGGGTGGATCCGAAATCGAAACCGACGTTTTTCACTTACACCGTATAAATATATTATAAAAACAATACGTAAAAAACTAAACAAAAGGCATAGGTAGTTAGATTATGGTAAAACATTATTCAAACGTTGTCATTTATTATTTACTTATCTTGTATAACGATTGAAAATAAATTTTACAAATAACGGCGTCGTTCTATGAGACGTGTACACTACATGTCAATAATTTTACTGTAAATTCTCCCTTTATAATTTATTATCATGCCTGGGCTAAAATGTTGTACTATTTAGTTCACAAATGCCAATAGATGAAATAATATAAGATTGAATCGAATTTAACCAAATCATACTTCAAAGATGGTAGAATGATGTTAGATTACAATCTCAAAAACATTATAAACAGGGTATTGAATAAATAAATGTAAGAGCTCCTATTGTTACTAGATATTGGTCTGTTCTTTATCTAAAAACAACCCAGTTTATTTTAACTTCACCTAATCGAGTAAAGCTTATTCGTCTATAGTAATAAGTTCAGTGTTGTTGCATTGATTGATTACACATTTAACGCTTTAGATTTTTTATAATCAATTTTAAGATTATTGTTTAATGTTTTAACAGTGAACCACTCAGACTATCTATCTATCATTTCGGAAAACCGAATGCGATCATCGTTGCTAATTATTTCTTCAACAGAATTAATGTAGCTATCTCACGCTCAGATAAATAGATTCATCTCATCATCGTGGCTTACGACGACTCCAGATTTGCACCTGGAGGGGACGATGCATACTACAGAAATGATCCTGTGAAGTATGATCTTGATTGAAACAATGTTACATAGTTGTATTTATATTTTTTTTAAGAGCTTAAGTCATTCAATTAATTATTTGCCAAAATACCGTTTTCGATAAAAATGTATTAATTTTTTTTTATTTTTAATATAACCTGCTGTCTAATAAATGATACACGTTGTTAATTTCTAAAGAATAAATATTGATACTGCTTTTGAAAGACTCTCTTTTCATTTTTAAACTCTACTTTTGAATGACGATAAAATACCAAAACGCATCAGTGCCATCTATGAGATCATATTTATTGCTATGAAGGTTTGTTTAGGTAGAATCGTCGACAGGCGACAGGTAAACCGAATAAGGTTCACAGATATGAAATCAATTACCAGCCAATAATATTTTACTTATACATATTTTTTCTGCTTGATAATATATTAAATAAAATTTATATTATAATATATTTATTGACCAATCTAGTATATTTTTCGATGTATTTTATTTCGAGCTCTATTATTTGCTTCTTTTTGAAATCATAGGGCCAGTCTTATTGTTTCGTATATTAGAAACTACTTTTTAACCCATGGTAATGATTATTTAAATATTTTTACTATACATTCTTCTTACCTATTAACTTGAGCTAATCATATAGTATGTGTCATACGTGTAAATTATTATTTATTATATCGAACAATGTTTTAAATTAAATAATGTAACAACTTTATTATTAGATATTTGTTGTATTTGTTTACATAAAATTATCAAGTATTAAAAAAAGAAACGCTGGATAAATTAAATGTGAAATGGATACGTCACCGTTAATATTTAGCTAATTTAAGCAACGTCAATGTGAATGTATGCTAAAAAACGTTGAATAGATTATCATTCATGAGCAGTTTCCCGTATAGGCGCAACTACGGCGAGCGACTATCGCCTTCTGTTGAATCATTACAGGCTCATTGCCGTCAATATAGAAAACGTCTGTGCCAAAAAAGTCCATCGCCGTGAGGATCCAACTTCCGGCGGCGTCCGAAAACCTTTCAAGATCGATGCTCCTACCGCTTTTTACACATTACGGCTACACAAAATATATGGCCTGCAGTTACGCCGTACGTGTGTTCGTGGCTGTCGGCATCGTTATTAGGCGTAATGGCCAGTCATGTGTGAAGTCGATCATTACATTGGCGCCGTCGTCCCGCGCGTTGGTTTTTTCCGAATTCTCGCATCTGTCTCGAAGACGAACAATCGTCGTGCGCACTGTAAAGAAGGTAAAAAAAAAAAAAAATGTACATAATATGTACACACGAATTGCGTCCGTCAAAGACGATCGAACCGACCGTTGATTACAGGGCCGGGCGGCCAGCACAAATTAAGTCCGACGAGCTACCGGTCTTAGATACCACCGCCGCCCGTTTGATGTGTGCACACGCCTCGGCACAGGATCCCAACATCCGGTTGTGCCGCAGTCGGGAATTGTCTCCTTATTTTTTCCCTATCATCATTTCATCGCGCTTATGTGTACATTCACACGGTCGTTAATATGTCATCTCGCGTGCGGGGAAGATAAAAAGTCGAATAGGAAACCGTCGTAATACGCGATCAGACGGTGTACCTGTAAATGTTAATAAGCTTCCAACATGGAGTTTTACTACGTTTTGTTTATTCGTAAAAAAAAATTATGAACGACTAGTGTAACCGTGACACGATGTCAGTAATTGCTCGAACCAATACACCGCGGACACAACTATTTGTTTATGCTGACAATGTACAATTATGTATAAATTAGTTTCGGAACTTATTGATTGTTGTCTTCTTTAGGCTATTAAAATAAAAGTGCCATTTTACCCATTCAACATCAGTTGAATGGGAAAAGCACAATATGCAACTATTAAAAGTGAACTCGGTGTTGTTGAAAAATAAAGCGCATACTGAAACGTAGTGATTTTTTTGGTATATTTTCGTCAAACAGTAACTGCGGTTCATTTAAACTCGACAAGTTAATTCCGTTACTATTTGCCTTGCAGCTTCTTAATAATTGTTAACACTGACATCCGCTCGAGTGTCGTTTGTCAATATGTGGTGCCACTTCATCGTCTACCATAACGGTAGTTAATAAACACTGTGTGTGCAAACACAATAAAGAAAACCGACTAACATCCACCTGTCAACTTGTGTTCTACTAATTAAGCGCTTCATCGTTACGTTATCTGACAATTAAACCGTAGATTTTTTTTTATTTACACTGCGTCATTATTCTGCTATGATTTCAAACTAAACACAAAAGTACTTATATTAAAATACTAATAACGGGAACAACAGATAGATTTACACTTTTGAAGCATTTTATCACTATGACATAATATTTAAACTATTTTTAATCGGTTAAACCCGTTCGAAAGATTTCTTTTTTTGAGAATAGCAGTTGGTTTCATTGTTCATATCGTCGTCATTGAATACAAACGTGGTTATAAGACAACTGAACAAATTTTTGTTTTTTTTTTATATATAACAAAACATCTATTACACAAAAGATGACGAATCGAAATGAAGGCAGATGCAAATTAGCATAATCATAAAAAAAAAATTGGAAGATGTCATTTCGATTTTTTCCTTCTTGGTTTCGTTTTTATGTCTCACCGTGCGTGCAAAGAAATAGCGACCAAGTATTATCGCCATAGTGTAAGACCAGTGGCTTTCGATAACGTTAAATCCGAATAACCCTCTCGTTTTCTATTTCATTCTTATTCGTTCTGAACCGTGCAATCTGATCATTTATTACAGGATTTAAAATGCGACAAGTCACGCGCATTGAATATTTCATATAATTAGTGTTATACGCAGTTCGTGTATAGGTACCAAAATCCTTTAATGTGTACATTGAGCCGATATAAAAAAATATTCGATTCTCCTTCCTTTTGTAGTCATCAATTCGATTCGTTCCAATGTTCTTTTAACGACTTGATTTAAATAAGCCGGTCGGTATTCTTTTGGGTGTCAGTTAATTGGTTCGACTTATCGCCACCTCTGGAAGTTACTATGATTTCCCAAACAAGTTAGTCTATATTTTATAAGTGGGAACTATTTGAAAAGTAATCAAATCATGAAATCGTTGTGGATAACACGTCAATAGTTTTTGAGACTAAAACTTCAAAAACAACGAGAGTAATCCTAATTAAGTGAACGTACAGAAATCTATGTCGCAGCGAAACAAATACAATGACATCCGAATTACTGGACTATTACACTTGTTGTGTTCACATTTTCTTTTACTAAGAGATTCGACCTAAATCATTCTGTCGATTGACTGACGCCTCCACCTATTGCCGCCGACCCACTTATTGGAGACGATGAACAGTTCAGTCCATTACGTACAGTAGACCCTTAATGGCTTTTATTCAACAATAAATTACTCAGTCGCGAAATTATGTTGGAAAGTACACGACCTATAAAGGTCATCACACGTGAATATATGTACGTAACAATGGCTCCATTCAGCCCTTCGTAATTGCCATTAAAAAGATAACGACTCATCGCAGAGCTGACGGTTACTAACGAATTGTTTATAGTTAGTTTTAAGAAAAACCAAGTGTTGAATAATTTTAAAAAGTAAAAAAATATGCAAGTTTGATTGATTGGATACATGAGAAGTTGTATCTCAATACTAACAATTACCAGCAAGTAAAATACATCTCAAACATCTTAAAGTTCCACGAATAATTAATTTTTATTTTAATAAAAGTTTAATTAGTATATAATATCACACACCAATAACAAATCCATTTTCTGGACTTTTATAAATCTAATTACCAAGTATTATTTAATATCGAGGAAGATACCTAATTCTTTTGTAATCTTAAAATTTTTAGTTTTAACACAATATTTATGTAAACACAATTAAATA
>NW_026100216.1:0-6062 GCF_025091365.1 Daktulosphaira vitifoliae
AAAACATTAAATCTCCCCCTCATAAAACGGGCCTATAAAAGAGCGATTTTTAGCTCATTTACCACCTCATTTTTTTTTAAAATTTGGTCATGAAGTATCTTTGAACCAGAATATAGTAACCAGAATAACATAGTAATAAATGTTCTTACAATACGATTACTTGTGTATACTGAAGCGGACCACAATCTAATAAAAATTTACTCACTACATGACGAATTGATCGTTAACACTGATAAACAACATCAACTGCAAGCTATTAGTTACCAGTTAGTCCGAACAATCAGTTCTACTCAGTTGACAATAAAGTTTGATACAAATAACTTACAATTGTTAAGAGAATCATTGTACGTTGATCATATGACAAGAAAAGAGCAAGAAGTTACTCTGAATTTATGCAACGAATTTTCTGACATGTTTTACTAAAATGAGAATAAAATGACCTGCACAGACGTAGTTTACCACGAAATTAATACACCAAGTACAAGTCAACCAATTTACCAAAAACTGTGTTCGATTGCCTTATGCACAACGGGGGAAATTGACAAACAAGTAAAAGAAATGGAAAAAGATGGTATTACAGTACCTAGTGTAAAAACATTTATTACTATGTTCTTACCACTTATATTATACACGTTTTATTTCTATTTATTTCATTCGTAATACATATTAATTAGCATAGAGGGAGATGCTGATGTGACAATTCTACTCGTCTGTAGCCCCGAGCTACTGACGTCGAACTAACAAAGGGCAGTTGTGTTTGAGCGGCCGTTATAGACATAATTTTCAATACTATTACTTTCGTCTTATTTATATTATTTGTCACTTAACTTGTTTTATTCAACGACCCGTCTATCGTCAATTGTCATCGTAGCCAACCAACTCCGTTTCACATGAATATACCTACTAACCAACTGTACTAGGATTCAGGTCAGACGTATTGTACTTTACATATAACTTATATTTACTGAACATCATTATATTTACGGGAAGTCAAGTCATTATTATGTCATGGTTATACGTAGTTAATATGGATAATATAGTTATGAAGTGCGATCAAATTGTTCTTAAGAATAACAGTGATTGGCGTAGATAGGTGGAGGTTTCTGATTACTGCTCTAAATGTCTTTTCTGATTAAAGCTGATATGTGTGGTACTCAGCTTCATTTTACTTGAGGGGTTGAATTAATTTTTATAATTATCCGGGTTTGCAGTTTGAACCTTTAGATGCGTAGATGTTGATTTACATGTAAATATGTTTGGGCCCATTAATTTTGTAAACTATTTTAATAGATCTGAGAAATTTAGTACTCCTTTTATGAATATAGGGGGTGGTAACTCAACATTCGCATGTGTATATTCAGTGGTATTCAAGTGATCCTAACTGGTAACTTGTGTTTATCATTGCTATTGTCATAATTTTCGATATTTTCGACATTATCTATAGTATCAGCAAGAACACTATAGCGGTTTGGAGTGGCAAATAATTTTGTTTTTATAATGACATCAGCAGATGGCGACAGCGATGACGGAATTCATGTTTTGCTATATTTGTTTACAATTTTATTGTTGATAATTTTAATAGGCGAAACAGTTTTATCTGTATTTGGAGTCGCGTTGGTCGGCATGATATTATCTTAAACAAGAGTCCAAAGGTCACCGTGTGNTTATCTTAAACAAGAGTCCAAAGGTCACCGTGTGACACGGCGCCTTGCAATACAATAGAAAGTAGATATAATTTTATTATTCACCGAAATGTACAATTAAAATTACCATAAATTCTATCCTCCGTAGGGGTAGATGAGTAACGATTAAAAAACGTTGCAGAAATTCTGAGTTTTCTTTAACGGTTGTATAGGTATAAAAAACATGCACAGAATTTAGTTAAAACTAATATAAACACGTTAGTCATAACACGGGAATTACGATAATACGTGTGTACTGTTTGGCTGACTGCACGAGACTATGAAAATTAATTAAAAAAGAAATGTTCGTAAAATAATAATTGGATCAAACATTATTCAATTTTTTATATCGCTGTGAGTTAACCTGTATATGTACATATGTTTTAAAGTAAGTATTTAGTTATTATATAATAAAGATTAGGTATCTAATTTTTTTTTTAATTTTATATACTAAAAAATTCAGACATTTCCCGCCAGGGACCTAACAGTTAGCTAAGCTGTACCTAAACGGGGCAATCCTGGTCCTATGTAATTTATATCCCACTAAAAGAGTAGTTAACGATTCGTGACCAAATAAATATAGACTCTCAACTAACAACGATAACAAACATTTATTTCTATTTAATATTATTTAAGGTATAATCTGACCGGATCTCTAGAGATGTTGGTGGTGTCCTAGTTAGACGAGGAACGGCGGTGAGTGTTTTATGTATAAGGTATGTATAAGGTATCTAGTAAAAATAAAAATAAAAATTACAGAATTTTTGTAAATAAAATTAACATAAAGCTATTTGTTTTGTCATTGCTACTCATAATCATTTTACTACAATTAAATAAATATACGAAAGTATAAGTATAATAATATGTGTATTTTAAAAAAAGTTTATTAACAATCATCATAAGTAAACATATATATCTATAAATAAATGATTTTATAGTAGACCTGTAGTAAAATTTTATTTTACAAAATATATGTATTAAAAATGTTTCATTATATAATTTTAATATATGTATATGTATAATTTTAAATTAACCAACAAAGATTTATTAAACAATTCATTTATAAAATGAACATTTTGTAAATAAAAATACTTTAAATTAGTTTTACTACAAGTTTCCAAACAAAATAAATTGAAATTTCGAATAATTTTATTACAGCAAAATATTAAAATATGTTTCACGGGATTATTTCTCCGTATTTTAATGAATATTTACGTTTCAATTTTAATACTACTGAACGTACCAATATATTTTTTTTCAAAATATAACTCTCCATATTTATAAGATCCACAATTTTTTGTTCCGTCTAATATACGGATTTTTACACTTTGTGAACACAACACTTCAGGTTTATCAAAGTATCGTTTTTTCCCGTTGATAAACAAACAAATGCCTTCCGCTACAATGATAAAAGATTTTGACTGCATTTTTAAGGGTTTCTTTTTTGTAATACACTTTTNGACTGCATTTTTAAGGGTTTCTTTTTTGTAATACACTTCTTTTGTGGCTTAAAATTATCTAATCTTTATACTTTAATTACACGTGAGGACATACAGACTCTGGAAATGGAATACCCAAATATTCATTATGTCATTCTTCAACAACATCCTTATTATATACAATCGAAAAATGAGGTATTGTTTTGTCCACTACCTTACAGTCACGTAGTAGATGATGAAGATATTTCTTATGAAGAAGATATAGAAATAATAAATAAAACATTAACACTTGTGGTTAGTAGATGTGTGAACAAAAAAAATTATAAATTGGCTTATACAATTTTTTGGAACGCCATTGAAAGTATGGCCTTTACATTCATGTATCGGTTTTGCGAGTTTGCAATAGAAATGAATAAAAAACGTGCTGAAATAACATTTTACTTAGAAAATTTTAGTGGAAAACTTGCTGAACTTATACCGATAATTAATAGAGAATGGATTTCTCCTGAACCGCATGAATGTATTTTAGATGTTTACAAAAATCACAAATCTAAGGAATTCAAATTTAATAAATTCAACATAAATTACAAAAATGCTTTATTAAACTGCATGGAGTTAATGGAAGATAAAGTGCATTTTTTAAAAGAACCTAATAATATATCAATGAATAATATGGATGTAAGCGACTTAGAACGTTACTATAATATCAGTTATAATGTTATAGGTTATCATTTGTTTTTAGCACATAATTCTACTCTTTTCAAATATATAACTGGAGATATATGTAAGAAGGTTTTTTTTATATCGTTTCATTACATGACATTATTTTGTATGAAAGTTAAAATTTATTTTTATAGGTTATGAAATATTTATCTGTAAAAAATCGTTATTCAATTTCAAGATAATTGAATTAATCGCTATTTTTTTAAAATATTGTTTTCAAAAAACTCAAATTATACTATAAGTATATATTTGGTAAATAACTGTACATGTTTAAAAAACAACTATTTGGATTTCTACTAGCTTTTAAATTTTTTAAAGCGTTAAAAGAAAACTTATATTGCTTTTGAACTGAAAACTAAAATTTAAAATTTCTAGAAATTATTACCAATACAAGTATTTAACATTTGTTTCTTTTTTTTTTCTGTAGATCAAAGAAATTGTTTTGGATGTAACAAATACAGTACTGGTGATTCGGGAATATACTTTTTTTCACCATGTGGACATGGCTGGTCATGTGAAAGGTGTGTTAAAAAAATTGAAGCTTGTCCTGTATGTAATGAATTGATTACAAGTACTCAAGGTCTAAATATACAAACATGTGTGTCAATAGTACCCGAAAGTATATAAATTATAATTAATTATTGAAACATTTATGAAGTAAAATATTGAGGTTGAAATAAATAAAAACTTGAGTGGTCTACAGGGTTTCAAATTAATTAATTAAAAAATTTAAATTAATCAAAATTAATTGCATATGAAGAACTTCATTTGAAATTAAAAGCTATTTACCAAATAAAAACAAAATATAGGGTCAAGTGGGGTAAATGGAAATGAAATTTACATGTTTTACGACTTTTATTAGATTCATGTAGTAATAATTTTTTTTAATTTTGGTTTAGATAAAAACTATTTAACTATATACAATATGTGTCTATTATTTCAATCAAACGTTTAAATAGGCTATATTATATTTTTGTGATAATAGATCAAGAAATTCATAGTTAAACCAAACATTACAAAAATGCTTTGTTTTACAAAATAATGACCTATATTACACTCCCCTAAGTTAAAGTAAAAAAATATGCCCTCATATTTTAAATTAGTAAATTTCCATAATAAGGGAAAGAGAAAAAAAAATTGGAATTTTTGTGTAGTGAAAGTTAAATACATCTTTAAGACAATGAATTGAACATTTTTTTTTTATGTGTTTACTGTTAATCTAAAATCTTATTTGACATTAATAAACACGTTCACTTCTTTACATTTCATTTTATTATTAACATTCATGTATATCGATTATTTATAATCGATTTATTTTTTAACTTTTTTTTTTTTATAGAGAATAGGAAATTATTGGACTGATTTATGAAAATTTACTTTTTGTTTAATTACAATCATTATAATAATAATTTGAAATTCAAAGTTATTTTATTATTATTGTTTTGTATATACAATTATATATTTTTCTAAATTTATCTGAAAGGGTACAAGATTAAGTCAAAGATACAATAATATTAAAAATATTTAGCAGTTTAATTTTGAAAAATGAAGTGTAGAGTTGGTTATATGACATCCATTTTATTATTATTCTTTCCTTGTGTGGTTTCCATTTCCTCTTAGTCGAGTCTCTTTCCAATCGGGTTTTTTTTTTTTTTACTGGATTTTTTATTTTCGATAAAGCAATGGGTGTTCCTACACAATTCGCATGCACTTATAATTTTTAGATTTTTAGAAAACAAGTTCTAATTAAAGGTGTTTTTATCAGTAAACCAAGCTGAAGACGGTCGGGCACCCCCTGCTCCTCTCTCTGGATCCGCCATTGGTGGTCTAAGAACCTTTTTTTGCTTATCAAATAGTCTTACTAACGTTAAAGTTATATATTTTCAATTTTAATAATTACAAATTAAGGGCGGGAAAAAGACCCTTTAGCTCTCTTTTGGCTTTGCCACTAAAATATATATCAATNAGCTCTCTTTTGGCTTTGCCACTAAAATATATATCAATCTAAAAATTACATGATTTACTAATTTAGTAAACTCAAAACTTCACTGAAAATTTTACTTAGTAACCTGTTTAGGAACTTTTTATGGAAATATTTTTAAATATTATCAATAACAAATTTTTCAAAAATAATTTTAATGAAATCATGTTTATTTTAAATAGTAGTTATAACATTTCTGCTAGAACGATATATTATTGTTCTTATGGCTTTTTAAAT